>NC_059353.1:40425000-40725000 GCF_019703515.2 Myxocyprinus asiaticus
GGTGAATGGAACGGCAAAGGATTCAGCTTGCTGAACACAACCGCTCGGCTCCGAAGAGAAAATCTGAATGAGTGGTTGCAAGCCAGCTCCTTTTATACCCGTATGTCCAGGGGAGTGGCATGCAAATTCCACTCGCCAATTCCCATTGGCCTTTTCTCAAAGATCAGAGGTGTTTGGGGCTCCCAAGGGTGACCCCTAGTGTCACTACATCGACACAACTTCGAGTGAGTGACAGATAGGGAAAGGGACATTTCTTTTTTTGCTGAGTTTAGTTGGTTTGGCATGCACAATGCTTACATGGATTTGCAATACAATGCATGCTTTGACTTACATGCCTTATGCATGTCCAGCTAGTCAAACATCTGGTTACCATGAAATACTCTGCAGCGATCTACAGTTCTTCCCCATCACCGAGTCTGGGAGTTAAGCATGCTTTAGAGGTTGGATGAAAATGACAAGCCTTTTATGAATAAACCATAGCCACTCAAACTAACATGCATGTACTCCATCTGACTTGCAAGTATGCTCTTGGTCTGGCATAAAGCAGGCGGAAGCCTTTACAAGGGCAAAACAAGACAGATGCTGAGCACTTTGCAGGACTTAATGAGAGAAGGCAGTGGAGCATGAAGAGTAAAGGACAGGCCTCCTGAGATAAAGCAGAGTGGGCTTATGAAGGACTGCTTTATGCCTTAAGGTCTCAGTTTAGCACTGAGGGTTTGCAGGATCATCTGCTAGGCTCTAGCAGAGAAGAATGCAACTACATGATCTCGGGGGTGAGGTGGCAGTGAGTTAAGTCACGTTTAGTGGACTCACATGGAATAAGATATAAAAAGGGTCAGTTTTGATTTCATGTTGAAGTATTTTGGCCCAAGCTATACTATATAAAATGTATCATAGAAAGCATAATCTGTAAGTAAAGTGAGTCTGAACCTGGATCTGGCCTAAGACCTTTACTGGAACCTTGTTTAGTTCCGTGCCAAAGCACTGTACAAAAACGCAGGCTGGGGGCCAAAGAACCACATGTCAATGGACTGAAAGCAAGTCAGACTGATGCTACCTCTGAATACATAGAGCACCATTACATGCTTCACACTCGAAACTGGCTTGGGTGAAGGGATGCTAATGGATAGACAGGCCACATGTTACTCTAGGCCTCCTGCTGTCAGGTCAACTCATACCAAACCAGACTGTCCCTGAGGTTAGCATGACTCACAGTCAACCGTGAAGAAACAGATATAGCTGCATGATGAGAGAACTGTAAGTGAAGAGCTAACCTAAGTTTAAAGTTCACTGAATGATCCCAGGTGGAGTCAGAGATGCATAGAGATGGAGAGAGTCCTCTCATCTGCTTTTAGCCATAGAAAAAAATCCCAAAATGAATTTGGGCACTTTCTGTGAATATGATAAAAAATATGTATATATACACACCATTTTTTAAACATTTTTTTCTTACAACAGCTTAAAAACTTACATAAAAGTGTTGTTGCTAAGGGGAGAGATTACATGACACATGAGTCACTGGAGAGATATAAGGACAAGAGAGAAAGACATTGACAACAAACCAAAGAGCCAAGCAATTTTGAGAATCCCTTGCTCTTCTAGCAGTTTTGTATTTCATCTCTGTTTCCTTATATTCTTTAAGTCTACATTAAAACACCAAGCAATGGCACAGTGGGTAGCAAACATGCTCACAGCACAAAAGAGCTGCGTGCTAGTGTTTCCTACACCACTATTCAGCCGTGGCACAGCACGGCAAAATACATTTTATTTTACCAATGTTTTGAGTACGTTGTCTAAATTAAATGTCATGAGTTTTAAGGGCTGGGTAACGTGAAGACGGATCTTTAGATCTTTCTAAACTGCAAAAAATAATTTTCTGACCAAGTATTTTTTTCTTATTTTCTGGTAAAAACATCTAAACATCCTTAAAACATGAAAAAATTAATTAAAGGTGCTGTAAGCAATTTTAGCTGTTCTGGAACTTCTACCAGTCTAGCTATTGAATTAGCCACACCCCCTATTTCCAAACCACTGCACTCCAAAGACTCTCACATACATATAAACACACTAGAGACTGTTGTGTTGGAGAAGATGGAGGGAGGAGGGTCCCCTTGAACATTTTGTCATCCGACCCTGAATGTTTCGTGGGAGCAGGACACCATACAGGCACTTATACGAGCATATATGGGTTGCCCTGTGAACATGCACAATGACTGACAGGCAGAAAGTCTTCTGATTAGACAAATGTTTCCTCATTATGTGCAGAGCAACATGATCACACAGGAAGTTGGCATGTTGTTTCTGAGAGTTCCAGTACCTTAAGATCAGCCACATTATGCCAACTCACCGATAATGTCACAGTCTGTCTCCCCCATATTCTTCAAGGACTCTTATTTTGAAGTTTTTCCCTGCACTACATTTCTCAGATTCCACTGCCCTCATCACTTCCACCTGTTTCCAATCCTCCTCACCTGTCCTCCATTTCATCATTAGTTCCTTTTTGTATAAATACCCTCCTGTTTTGTTCATTCTCTGTCAGTCCTTGAAGTGTTATGTTTAATGGTTACATTGAGCATTATTAGTTTTTTCCACTCCAGTGTTTATTATTAAAGTACTTAAAGTATCTACTCCTGCGTCTCCTCTCTTCCTCTCCAAGAACCAATGTTACAGGTAAGCACCATCTCCTATCAGACATTTTTGCAAATGCTCCAGTGTGTTTAACTTCCCATGTGTTGCGTCAGCAGTGTGGGAGACCTGGGTTCGGATCCCGCTTTAAAACCATGGAGTAATCATGTTCGCATAATCAGTGACGAGCGCGATTCAGAGTTTGCATTTTTCCCTCGAACATTAAATTTTTACTCCACTGATGATTAGGTTTGGGTTTTGGGTTGGGGGTACAGTTTATAATATATGCATTACTTTTTACTGTAGTACAGCCAGTACAGCTGAAAAGAACTTCCTTCACAACTCGCTTTTATAAATGCTGTCGGTCATTTTGGCAGAAAAACAATTTATATGATATAAATTTTAACCTATTTCATCAGTTTTGTCTTCACTCTCTCTCGCACACAGACTCCCACTGTGTGTGTGCCCTGTTTATTCCCTGGTATTAAGACGTGTAAAAACACGTGCCATCACACTTTACATCTGGTATTATGCATCTGATTTGACAAATTGTGTTTGGATTTCATAACAACAGTGTGTTACTGCATGGTAATAAAGTGCAAAAAATATCAGACACACTAAATAAGTTCTATGAACTTGTGCATGCATGTATGTGCTTTTTCTAATGTTCTGATTGGATAGTTATTTAATATAGCCGCATGTAACCAGCAAAGTTTAAAACTCTTGTTTTAGCGCAGCGGTTAAAATGTAGAACATAGAACAACTAACTGGTTTCACCACACTCAAGCATGAGGAGTCAAAAACTTTTCATATAAGTCTATCCACTGTAATGTATTTGCCATTTTAATGGATGCAATGTCCCTGAATGTAGCCCTAGTACTTATAAAATGCAAAATGCAATATAAAAAGTATGACAGATAAAAATACATCATGACGGAAACGCACGGCAGAGTGACGGCTAACCCTTTTACACGTACGATCAAACCGGTGTGATTACACTAGGCTGAGCTCAGAGGCGTACAATCAAACCGGTGTGATCTGCATTCGTGCTGCTGTTTACCAGCAAAAGAGGGACTGAAGCGGTTGTCATAATGAACCAGCTGCTCAAATAGTCTTTTCAACATCACAATATCTTTATTTTAATATATTACAAACATTCAAACAATCGCTAAATAAAAGTTTCATGTCATTACTGTCAGAGCGCACTGTTCTGATGCAGCGATGTGGCCATGTTTTCTCACGTCAAACAAAGAATACACAAACTAGTCAAACAAATCGAGCCTTCTCTCATTACATCCATCGCTCATTCTCAGTGTTGGGTAACATTACTTTTAAAAGTAACTTGTTAGAATATTGCATTACTCCTTAAAGTTACTTAATTAAAGTTATTTTTATGGAAAGTAAAGCGTTACATTACCTTTGTGTTACTTTTGCATTACTTTTTTCTCACAGCCACTTTCTCTTGTGCTCTGCTATGCATTTCATACAAAGAAGCCATGCTTTGCATACAAGAGACATTACAGGTCATGCTAGCTACTGTACAACACTCATGTCAAAACAACATAGTAAACAAACAGATATTTAGAAAGTAGGTCTTCACGTCATATTTATAATAAATTATCAATAACATGAATATGCATGATTTGTTTTTCCATCAACATGGCAGCCATTATGAATAATGAAGAATAACCACTGTCTTACCTAAAGCAGCAAAAACATGTTCAAGGAATAAGTCTGATGAATAAATTAATATTTTTCACTTAAGTCATCTCAGTGCATGCTTGTTTTGAGTTGATCCATGGTGAGTACAGACGCCACAGCTTCAAAGCGCATGTTGATACAACTTAAATGGAATTGTTTTTAATGCTACCAAAATGTCACAAAAACAGTTTGTTTCATGAATCAAACTACTTGTTTATTATAAAACAAAAATGTAGAATATTTTTAGAAACTAAGACATTTTCTCTGTGTACACAATCGACGTAGAATGTTGCACAGAGCCACTGATCCAGAATCTTTTCTTATCCCATTCCCCTAGTTACAGGGAGCTGTACCACGGAGCAGTTTGGCTGCATAAGTCCGTGAATTAAGCGAGTATTTCACCCTGTGTTTCATGTCGTGGCCAGTGGAAGACTAGTCTTATAATCCCTCTGCCTAAAAGCGTTTACTGATTTTTTTATTAACACAAGTATTAACACATGAATCAATCGCATTTCACTCAACCGAATTTGACCT
Organism: Myxocyprinus asiaticus; assembly: GCF_019703515.2. Classification (NCBI taxonomy): domain Eukaryota; kingdom Metazoa; phylum Chordata; class Actinopteri; order Cypriniformes; family Catostomidae; genus Myxocyprinus; species Myxocyprinus asiaticus. Next base: position 40,429,861 of record NC_059353.1, read on the forward strand.
CATATTACTCTAAAACATGAAATGTGCATGCGTGTTAGCGAGTTGATTGACAGGCAATGTCTGTATCTAAAAGATTATCTCTTTTACCTGCAAGACGGGACTTCCTATCTACATCCATTAAAGCTGCACAATTCATCGTTAAAAGATCGCAATCTCGATTCAGACACCCACGTGATCTCATTTCTAAATGTCAATGATTCTGCAATGTATATTAACGTCCCAATGTCATGCATTTGTAATGCAGTCAAATTTAAATTCAAAATTCACTTCAAAACCCATATTTAAATGTTGATAAACTTTAAGTGGCATCTACAAAACACAGCGCTCCTGCACAAGACACTGAATAAACTAAAACACAATGGCCAAAGATGTTTGTCCAGCACAATGGTTTACAAACTGCAGGGTGCAGCATTGATTAGCTTGGAATGTGACATAATCTCTGTTCAGTTCAATATTTTAATAGCCACTGATGCTACAAAAATACCGGCATTACCAAGATCTGACTAAATTCATTACCCATGAGCTGTTTGATCACAGCCAGCTGCTTTCAAATGCTCACATGTGTGTGTCTGACCATGCACTTGTGTCTTGTGATGAATGCAGCGTTCCTGCACAAGACTCTGCACTGTTTTTAATCAAAATACCCCTCTGTGGGGGCCTGGGTAGCTCAGTGGTAAAGATGCTGGCTACCAACCCTGGAGTTCGCTAGTTCGAATCCCAGGACATGCTGAGTGACTCCAGCTGGGTCTCCTAAGCCTGGTTGCTAGGGAGGGTAGAGTCACACAGGATAACCTCCTCATGATCACTGTAATGTGATTTGCTCTCGGTGTGGTGAGTTGTGCGTGGATGCCGCGGTGGATGGTGTGAAGCCTCCACATCTCCACAGTAACGGAGCCATGTGATCAGATGTGCGGGTCGACGTTCTCAGATGTGGAGGCGACTGAGATTCGTCCTCCGCCACCCAGATTGAGGCGAGTCACTACGCCATCACGAGGACTTAGAGCACACTGGGAATTGGGCATTCCAAATTGGGAGAAAAAATAAATAAAAATACTTCTGTAACAGGGTAAAAGGGAAAGGAGGCAGCAAGAACTGGCTTGACAATATAAATAATAATTTAATGATTAACTTAAAGCAAAAGACATACAACACAAACGCATACAGGGTAGCTCCCTGTAGCTCTCTCTCTGCCGAACTGCTGCCTCCGGCCACCTTTATCCCTCTCATCGGTTTGATGCCGAACTGCCACCTCCGGCCGCCTTTATCCCTCTCATCGGCTTGATTAGCCAAACATCATCACGGCCCGGCCCCGCCCTCCTCCTTGCCACACTCTCTTTAGGTGATATTAATGTAAACACCTAGCTGTTAATGAATTACCAGTGTAAACAGATGGGATTAAATCTGCACTGTCTTGACGAGATATTAAAGCAAACACAGGTTTTAATGTATAAGCAGAGGGGACAAATTCTTAATGTTAGATTTGTGCGACGTCTAAATGTATATTAGCTTCATGATGTCTGTTATAGGCATTCAAGCATTCTTACGGCATCAAATCAGTATAAATGTAGATCTAATAATCACACAGTAAAGAGTGTCAAATATTTAAGCAGTTTCGTTTAGCATTAAATTACTTTTTTGAATGTTTTATATTATAATTTTTCTAAATGTTTAATTGCTACTGTTCCTAAAAAACTTAAAGCACTGTTTACTCTGTTCTGTATTTAATTACTGGCTCTTGAATAATTCATTTACAAGTTTGAAGCAAGTTTTACAAGAGAAACACTGAAGACCTCATTGTTTTCATTTAAATTGTTAATATTTATTTAAAAAGAAAAAAAACTTTTGTAAAATAACAGTGTTTTATTGCATATTTGCTTACAAGTGCAACAGCAAGTTAACATAGAACTGTTAATGAAACTTTTCTACTCGTTTTGCTTTTTATTTAGCATGTGAGAAACAGGCTAAATTGTTTTTTTATTTATTATGCGGTTTTTTTAACAGGATTTTTTGGTTTTTGTTGCAATAATCACAAGGTGCTATTTGGTTTATAATGTATTTGTTGCGCCCTCTTGTGGATTTAGGACATTTTAAATTGATATATTTGATTTACAAATGTATTGTATTTTTGCACAGATTGAAGCAGAGAACATTTTGTCAGAATTTATTAAATTATGTTACTTTGTTTAATACCCTTATGTCCAGGTTTTGTAAGTCACTGACATAAGCATTTTTCTTCAGAATCGTGAGAGAATTGTGATCTTTATTCTAAGTAAAAAAAAAATTGTGAATCTCAATTTATCCAGAATCGTGCAGCTCTAACATCCATTGACTGTTGGGTGCTAGAGCATCTTGGTTGGGTGTTCCAGTTTCTCCCATTCATTTAAATAGAAGTGACTCGACTCGTCTTTCTTTGCTAAATAGTCTCTGACCTCACACTCTATAGAAATACTCTATATGTCTCCTCCCCGAAGTTTGCAGAGTTGTAATTCTGATTCCTCACAATACAGGGACAATAGAGGTGTACAAAAGCAACGCGTTACTTTATTTAAAAAGTAACTCCGATATTATGGTATAAATAAAAAAAAATTGCGTTACTTGTTACTCGAAAAAAGTAATCTGATTACACAACGTGCATTACTTTATCGCGTTACCCTCAACACTGCTCATTCTGACCACTTCCGGTGCAGGGAAAGTGGAAGGGGTATGTTTTTAGAGCCTTCTATGCTTCTGTGGCGAACTCACAATTCCATGTTGCATTGCATGTAAACAATATGGCGGAATGCATAACCAGCAAGAGCATTCATGATTGCATCTTGTCTATCATAATCAATCATTATAAACATCTAAAAACCACATTAAATGTTTGATAATATATAATCTGGCCTTCAGTGCACATTCTGTTAATTGAAATGTATGTTGTTATTATTATTATTATTATTATTATTATTATTATTATTATTACAGCGCACATTAAAGAACTCACGCCGGGGGATCCGTCAGTACAGGAGAAACTCACGCACGAGAAGGTTAAAGTTTTTTTTCTAGCATTACCTCTGAACATGATACCACACAAAAACATCCCTGATAATTTAATTTTAGCACAAAACACCACTAAAATGTGCACATCCATGTCAAAAAGCTCAAGTGACCATGAATGCAAACCAGATATGAGCAAATCGTCAAAGGCTGTGCAAGCATATTATATCACTTATTGCATAAAAGAACTAATCAAAAAGATGGGATATTTTTCATTTATTGTAATCTAATACAAACCAATGCATCAACAACACCCATATTCTTTTTAAAATATATATATGATTTTGCCACGCATGTCGCACAACAGCGGCACATGCTCAGCCCCACTTGCCCCTAATGCAGAGACGCCACTGGTATTGCATTGTTTTTGCTGGCCGCACATGCAAAAGCAAACATACAGTGTGAGCAGTTTAGCCCGATTTATGGACATATGAGTTACTGAATCAAAGGAATACTCTGGGTTCAGTACAAGTTAAGCTCAATTGACAGCATTTGTGGTATAATGTTGATTACCACAAAAATACATTTTGACTTGCCCCTCCTTTTCTTTAAAAAAAAAAAAAAAAAAAAAAGCTCAAATCTGAGTTCCAGTGAGGCACTTACAATGAAAGTGAATATGGCCAATCCGAAAATGCTAAAATACTCACTGTTTACAAAAGTATAGCCACAAGACATAAACAATATATGTGTTAACATGGTTTTAGTGTGATAAAATCAATTACTAACCTTTTCTGTGTAAAGTTATAGCCAATTTTACAACTTCATTGCTATGACGATGTAATGTCAACAAACTCTAAAATCCTAAAATTACTGTAAATATTACAATTTAAACAACTTTACAGCTCAAATAATACATGAGTTTTAACAGAAGAAATCATGTAAGCGCTTTAATAAAATTATAAGCTTCACATTTGTGACTTTAACCTCCAAAAATTGGCCCCATTCACTCGATTTTTGCTTCTTTTTTTTTTTTTAAAGAAAAGGAGGGATAAGTCTAAATAATTGTGTAAATCAACATTAAGCCACAAATACTGTTGATTGAGCTTAACTTGTATTGTACCCAAAATATTCCTTTTAATGTTTCACCTACTGTACTTACTGAACAGCAATTCATCATAACTATCATTCATGTCTGATATTAATGAAGAACTGCTTTATAATAAGTGGTATTTAAATAATAACAATAATAAAAAACAAAAACAAAAAAGTCTTGTTATTTTTAAAGTCCATTCGCTTAACAGAGCCTGCGGTCAATTTTTGTTTTTTATCAGCTCCAGAAATCACCATCATAAAAAGTCAAATTTGCCTTCACAGATTCTTGTGTTTTCTCCACAGATTTTAGTTTTGTGCCTTTTGTGGGAGAAGAATGGGAAGGGTACTTGGTTATATTTCACTCTGCAATAACACAGCCTTTTTGAGGCAGACTGCGTCACTGTATCCACGGTAACCTTCCTCCATCTGATCTGTCTCTGACAGGTTTTAATGAGGTCATTGGGTCCGCCTCAGCATGCAAAACATCACTTTAAATGCACTCTGCCGTTGTACTAAGAAAATCACATCTCCAGCACCAAATATGACTCTATAAATTATCGCTCTGTATGCTCACCCCATTACGGCGGTCAGACAGTATGATAAGTCCATTATTGGAGAGAGGAAGAATGGACCGGCTCTCTGACTGACCTCCTGCAAGCTGGATTTGACCGAAATCAGTAATTATTTTATTTGTTTGGTACCATTAGACCTTTGAGAATCAGGTGTGTCCCTGTGTAACTAACACTTCATATTATGTGTTCTTTTAAATGCAGCCATTTTCTCACACTCACTAAAGTAAAAACTGAGATGCGAATTGTAATTTAAAGGAATGTATCAGGTTGAATACATGTTAAGCTCAGTGACAGCATTTGTGGAATAATGTTGATTATAACAAAAAAAAAAAAATGATTTCAGCTGGTCTCTCCTTCATTTAAAAATAAAAGCAAAAAGGGTTACAGTAAGGCACTTACAATGGAAGTGAAAAAGGCCAGTTCATAATTGTTCAAATATAGCCACCAGATGTAAAGATTATGTGTTAACATGATTTTATTATAACTATTATAATAAAATCAGGGATTTACCAGCAATACAGCATTTACCAGATTACAGGGTTTACATAAATTCATAAATCATCATGGTTGTGGCATCACACCATGTACTTATCGTGCAGTGTAGAAAATTACCTCCTTTTCTCCAGCCCAAAACATGGGAATAGGTCTGTAGAAAGCCAATCAATCTGTTTATGTGTCTGTGCAGGCTAGAAAGAACTAACCATTGTTAGGATAATAGGTACAAGACACCTAAGAGGACCTTAAAATATCCAGGCACAACTGTCATCCAAAAGGCCTCACATAAATAGCTGTAAATACATGCTCATCATGCAGCACACGTGTTTAGGAAGCATATGATCATTTGTAATGTTAGTCTAACCCAATATCCATAGAGCAGAGAAGTAGACCAGCAGAAATCTCAGATATAATTACAACCACTGGTCGCTCACCCTCACAGTCACTTTGTAAATTATTTACATTAAACGAGGGGATAATTAAAGTTAAGATGCTGAATTACAAGACCTCCGACACAAGGACCATACCTTCCATTATTTAGTAAAGCACCCTGTGTTTTGTGTCAGTAAAATGCTCCTTTTTGCAGTTAAGACAGTGTGCTGACAGCAGGAGGCCTGTTGTCAGGGGAGTTTCTAAACAGCTTTGTGTGTGTTTCTACCGGGAGAACTGTAATTGGATCTGATTGCATTGAATACATTATACCCATAACAAATGACCTTCAGTTCTGGCTGTATGAATCTAACTAATTGAGTGCAATATCTTTCTCTCTGTCCTGCTCGCTTACTCCTATACAACATGTAAACTGAATCTATATACAAACATTAGATACACATAAGCAATATGGTATGAGATGCAATGCTATATTATGAAACAGTCAAGGCTGAAGAGCGTCGTTAGGCACGACACAAAGCGGAACGTCTGCAACCCCTTCAGCCATGACTATATTCACAACAATTCACAACAAGTGTTAGCTGAAATTAAAATTAGTTCAGGCTCAACTTGTGCAGTTGCTGGCTGTCATAACAACCCAAAGTAGTTAGTAATATCAACGTAACTAACCTGGGTTCATTGCTTCACGTAATACATCCACTCCTTAAACTTTGACGAGTAAGCGCTGGCAAGAAAACAGGCATTGCGACTCTGAAGAATCAGCACTATAGAGCCACATGCTTTTTGTGTACATTCTGCATTTTTTACTAATTTAATATGCTAAACATCACATTATCCACTAAGAACATCCGCTGATGTGAGTGAAAAAGCATTGCTATTGATCAATCAGCATCCAGGACTGGAACTGTCCGTTTTATAATCACTTTCATATTGTTTGAAACTGTGTGAATTTCTTTCTTTCATAGAACACCATATGAGATGTTAGGCAGAATGTTAGGGACTGACAGTCTCAGTCACAATTTACTTTCATTTAATTTAATCTTTTTTCCAATACAAATAAAGTGAATTGAGTATGAGGCTGTCAGTATCTTACAATCTTCTGTGTTCCATGGAAGAAAGTCACTCGAAATTAAAGAAGGAATAAAAAACATTGTAAAAGTAGTCCATATGACTTGTGTGCTAAATTCTGTGTCTTCTGATGTCTTCTTAAGCAAAGAGACAACTCTTTGATGATTAATCCATTGGAAAATGCCTTTTTTTTTTAACAAGGGGACAGTTCCTGAAAGACTGGCTCGTAACAATTGGAGGAAGACTCTGATAGCTTGCAGATCTCAGCCATTGGATTTAGACACCGAACACGTCAGAAGGAGAGCGGCATCTCTGCAAGCTGCAAGAACGTGTGTGTCCTTACAAATAGAAGGAAGCTCTTTATCTGCCTTTATCGGTAACCAGACATGACCGGGTGACATGCTGTCTGTATCAAAAGGACAGGGTGTATGCTTTGATACACATCATATCAGTCTCTTTAAAAATACCATATGGTGGGCCCTGTTTTAAGAAGGCTCACTATACCATAAATCATAAGCACAAAGTCAATGGGCATTGCCATGAAGTTTTGGTATTTTCGCACAAGCATACGTTAAGTCTAGTGGGTTTGGTGAAATCGCACGTGCAAGGCGCTAATGGGCTGGGTCAAGTGGAGTTTAATTCGGAGGTTCTTCTCCGGCACCGCCTGAGTCCTATTATACAGTCAATTTCCTGTCAAGCACCAACGATATACACAAAGACAGCACATTCATAAGAAGTTGTTAGTGAAAATGGACTGTATGCAATGAATTAGAAGAATAGAAATATGGACTTACATTATTTTATGCAGTAACTCCTTGTTGAATGTGACATGCTCCTTTTATATGCATGGAAAATATGGTTCAGGATATATACTGAACAAAAATATAAACGCAACATGCAACAATTTCAAAGATTTTACTAAATTACAGTTCATTTAAAGAAATAAATTCATTAGGCCCTAATCTAATCAATGCGTATGGAAAATTTCTGGGATATTTTATTTCAGCTGATGAAACAAGGGACCAACACTTTACATGTTGCGTTTATATTTTTGTTCAGTGTAGATATAAGCATAAGTAATGTAAGTATTCTTAATCATTTTCATCTACTGACACACAAATCATGGCTAGTATTAACAGTGATTGTAGCAGCACTAGGGGTGTGCAGCGAAGCCATTATCTGTATCTGACTGTTACTATGACAAAATTATCTGTATCTGAATTCGGATAAAACTGGATGTGGGTGTGCATCAACTCTTTTTACATTTTTTTAAACTCTCTTATATTTAGGCTATATAGGTTCTGTATATAAAGTATGCCTCGGATAGGCCTATTTAAATATTAATAATAATAATAATAGCATGCACTTCACTTCTACAGGTGCATTTTGAAAAATGTCATTCATTTATTGAAACATGAATAAATTTAACCAAAAATATTTCTAAATTCAAATTACACTTCAAACAAAAAAAATTAATAAAAAATCTAATCAAAATAACAAAGTGGTAAAACAAAATCATACCAAATCCAAACATTTTCCCCTCTCCAACTTCTTCCACCAGCCCCTTTTGCAGTGACTTAAAAATCACCTTACGACAACAGGTGGAAAAATACCAATACAAATTAGATCATAAATACAATTATAAATATAAACATAATAATAGTAGTAACTGAAACATAAACCATGACCTATAGATAGTTTATTTTTATAAATTTTTGTTTCATAAAACGGTTATAACAGTTATCGTCATGGACATAATTTGATGTTCCACCATATTTTCAGAGTTTGGACATGAGCATCCTTCTACTTTCTTTGATTAAATTACTTCTCAGCAGGAGGAGCTACCACCATATGTCATGCGAGGCATGCAAGATAATAACCACATGGGTAGTTCGGGGCTAGTTGTCATACGGGGAATTTGTCACAAGGGCTATATTTCAGAAACCATAAGGGTTTGAGGCGAAAGTCCAATAACCCAAATGTGTTTTTTGTCTAGCAGTGGTTTTGGGTGTTGGTTTTATATTTGTGTATCCTCCAAACTGTGTGACAACATGCCCTGCTATTGTTTAATGTGTGTTCACTGAACTGAATCGTTATTCCTGAGCAATAATGGTGGAAGTGTTCAATAACTTATTTTTTGTTTTTGTTTTTTTGTAGCCGACACTTTAAGGTATGTGTCTGTACAAAAATTAACTTTCCAAGAGAAATATTCACTGGAGTACAAAGTGTGACAACTTGCCTCCCCTGTATACATATAAAACAATGCATAGCTATTTTTGCAAGGGCTGTTTCCCCCCAGGCATGTCATGCTGTGCCATTTAAATTGTGGAAATATGAACTGCCTTAACCAAATATAATGCTGAGGAGTTGTGAGTAGTCTATTAATGGCACTCTAATGGCTAAACCATTATAACGATGTTAAAGTCCTCACTTTGGAATGCTTTGCCAAGGCAAAAAAGGGCTTTAGGAAATACGCTGGTCCTCCATTAGCTAATTGAATGTGAATGGTTTCTGTGGATGCTCCTTGATGCTTTGACCAGCGATTTGATCAGACCCAAACAATCTCTGTTTAGCACTCGGAGGATAGCAAACAAGAAGAGAGTCGAAAACTCTCCTGGGCCTCAGATCTACACATGAAAGTTGATGTAAAAAACACCTTAATGGATGATATACCTTTGTTAATACAGTAATTCCTAATTTTTAGGGTAGTTATAGCAAAGCTAATGGATCAGTCAGTGTCATTGCAGCTCCTGGTTTGAAATGGCTGTGATGTCAGTATTGTTGCTGGAGAAACACAGAAAGGCCTGTAATATTGTGAAAAACAATTAATGTCCTTATGTTCTCATTTCTGAACGTTTTGTAACTCTGTTGCAATGAACATGAAAAATCTATGGCCATTCAAATTGCATTACTTCCTGTCAAAGTCACCATTCACTTTCATTGTTTGGAAAAAAAGATGTGTACATTAGTGAAAGTTAATGGTGACTGAGACTAACATTCTGCCTAACATCTACTTTTGGCATCCATGTAAGAAAGAAAGTCATATGGGTTTGGAACAACATAAAGATGAGTAAATGACAGAATTTTCATTTTTGTGAGCACTCTCTCTTTAATATGGAGTTTGTCCTCTCTTTGATGTTATGACAGCTTCCACTTTTCTGGGAAAGCTTTCCACTAGATGTTGGAACATGGCTGCAGGGACTTATTCAGAGACATAATTTCAGAGGCATCCGTTAGGTCAGGCACTAAAGTTTGGCGACAGGGTCTGGCTCACAGGCGGCATATAAATTAATCCCAAAGGTGTTCAGTGAGGTTCTGTGCAGGCCAGTCAAATGATTCCACACCAAACTCATTAAACCATCTTTTTATGGACTTATCTTTGTACACAGCGGCATTGTTATGCTGGAAAAAATGTACGCTCCATTCTTCTAGAAATGTCTTCTAAGGAGATTGCATGGCGGTATAATTGATTTTATGCACCTTTTGCTAATAGGTGTAGCTGAAATAGCAATACATGTTAATTAGAAGTGGGTGTCCACATTCTATTTGCCATTTAGTGCACTTAGGGACTGCCATATCAACCTGTTCTCCAATTCTGTGCCTTACTGTCATTTTTTTTATAAATATGAAATTCATTGAAAGAGTAAGGTTCTTGATTCATGCAAATATTCTTCAGAAGATTTACCCTTGAATTGTATCTCAAAGTCTGCATGAATCTGCTCTTTAATAAACTATGAACTCCTATATTAAGAGTGTAATTGTGAAAACCTGATTCCTTTATTCTCACCATTGAAGCTTGAAGACATTAGATTCTCTCACTTGGGTTTCAAAAATGCCACTGGTATCAGTGGTATGATGTATTTAATACATCAGTTGCATTGAAATAACAAAAGATTGTTTAATAAGAGCTCTTGCATTGGTGTTATGGTTTCCATAATCAGAGTTGTGACCCTGATCTGACCCTGTCTGTGAACCCTTCATAACACAGGAGGGGCTCAAGCCAATTATGGTGGGATCATTTACAGGGGATGACACTCTCTGAACGAGAAAGTGATAAAACATGCTCCAATTACCGGGCGGTGATGTCATCACCCGCGGTCAGACATGGTTGATTTTTAAATGATGTGACGTATGCGCTGAGAGGCCTAGTGCTTATGTGTAAGATCCGGCATCAACTTATGTGACAAAAGTGCATCTGTGACCACACAGCAAGTTCATGATGGAGAGTAGGCATAAGCTTCATGAAAAAAAAAAAAAAATATTTGACAGATGATTAGCATAGAAAACAGATAGATTTCACTTTTAGATTTCACTTTGGATAACATATATTAAATGACCAAACATATGTGGAAACCTCTTATAATTAACAGGTGTTGCTGTTTTTGGTGCATTCAGATCAAGCAAACACCATGCTATCTCCTTAGACAAACATTTTTAGTAGAAGAGAGCATGCTTTATATGTTCTAGCATTGCAGTGCCCCTGTGCAAGATCTATAACCTCCTGAGACCTGAGAGTGTCTGCTGTGTGCATTTTCCATTTCTATTTTTTTATTTTTAGCCAGTTGCACCTTATAAACATGCAACAAACAAAAAAATTCAAGAGCAATTCGTTTTCTTAAAAACTGATGGCAACATATGTGGACAGTGGGACTAAGTTGTGAAATTTTAAATAATACCAAGATATAAAAAGTCTCCAGAGTTTCCAGGAGTGTTGGTTATTCATATTTCTGAGACACTACAGACATTACATCAGAAATTAGCATAATTAATTCTGATTCAAAGTAAATGCCAGCATTATCAATCACTGTTAACCATATTAAAATAAAATTATACATTATAAATTCTGAATCTATGTACTAATAACCATTATCATATGTCTGCCAAAACTGTTGCGTTGTCCAAACATCATCTACAGCCTGAAAGTGAACTTTTGGTCAGATTTTAGGATTAAATACACTTAGCTGCATAGGAAAGCTATAGCAAGGGTCTTCAACAGGTGGTCCACGGTGGTACCGCTGGGGGTCCGCAAATGATTGTTTGATCCACCTTGGTGGCATTTGTAATCACTCAGTCGCACGCGAGAGACAGGAGTATGAATTATCGACATGTTGAAGTCCTTCGCAGCTGCATGCCAAATCTTAGTGTGACTAAACAGCGGTAGTCAGCAGAAGTGTGCAGCTCGGACAGTCCCTTCACGCGCCCACTGCTCATAACGAGCTGCTTAAAGCGCGACACATCAGGTTCAGCAGCGCTGCAGTGGAGGGTCACGTGAATAAACGCGTCTGCTTTGCGTTGGTTGCTTTGTGCGGTTGAGCAGAGAACAGCCTGCTTTCAGAACAATAGCATAGGCCTACTTGCCTGGTGTAAATAGTTACTGCTGAGATTATCAAACTGGCATACAGGGTCTTTGTATAAACAAGACGGTGACTCTCAAATCAACATAAAGGTGCACTCAGTCATTGTTTTCCTCATTGCAAATGTTTACTCAATGAAATCAACAGTAATTTAAAAAAATATGTATAAAATCGATCACTCACATGAGATGAAGACTCCATATTAGTAACCTTATAAAAGTTGTTTTATTCTGCATGGACAGGGTCTGTCTTTTTTTTCTGTCTGTCTGTCTTTTTCTTTTTTTTTTTTTTTTTGGAGGAGGTTTGGCACAGGGATTTACAGGGGAATTTAAAAATGTCACTTCATGTCAAAAATGTTGCAGACCCCTGCTGTACATCCCGCTGAAAAGACCAGCTATAACCAGCTGGTTATAACCAGCAATTAAGCTGGTTGGCTGGTTTTAGCTGGTCGCCCAGCCTAGCTAGGCTGGTCAGTTAGAAGGTTTCAGAGGGGGTTTGAACACTTTTTAGCTGGTCAGGCTGGGAGACCAGCTAAGACCACCCTGACCAGCTAAGACCACCCTAACCAGCCTGACCAGCTAAGATCAGCATGACCAGCCTGACCAGCTAAGGCCAGCTAAATCCAGCCAACCAGCTTATGCTGGTTTTAGCTGGTCTTTTCAGCAGGGCAGCATTTAATGATTATTTCAATGGCTTTGCAATGTAAACATCATGACGTATGCACATACAATAATATGGTAGCCTATCATCCATGTTTTTATAGACATAAAACGCAACACTCAATTTTATACAATATTGTGATAGATCTTAGTTTGTGGGCAATGCAGGAGTCAGGAGACAATGAAACAGGTTCAAGGTCAGAGTTTATTTTCTCATTGCACACTCTTTAAATTCTTTACACTGTCGACTTTTCAGTCTTGTTGCACACTACTCTTGTGTTGCTCTCTCTCTCTCTCCCACTCTGACGCTCTGGCATGCCTTATCAGGTCTCCCTCTGCCATTACTATAATGAGAGACAGGTGTTAGGGTAATCACAACCCAGGTGACAAGCCTTACCACTCTCCCTCTCCCGCAGACAAACACATGACCACATACCCCCACCGCCGACTCAGGCCGGGGCAACATCCAGCCTGCCTAACCCCCCCATTTCTGGAGAGAAAGTCAGCCACAACCATCTGCGCCCCAGTCTGTGGATCCCCTTGAATTTAAAGGGCTGAAGAGCCAGATACCAATGGGTGATCCCCGCGTTAGTATCCTTTATGCGGTGGAGCAATTGGAGAGGAACGTGATTGGAACAGAGGGTGAAGGTCCACCCCAGCAGGTAGTAGCAGAGGGTAAGAACAGCCCACTTAATTGCAAAACACTCCTTCTCGATGGTACTATACTTTGTCTCCCTGAAGGAAAGCTTGCAACTAATAAACAGTACCGGCTGTTCCTCCCCTCCCACCTCCTGTGAGAGAACCGACCCCAGCCCCCTGTCAGATGCATCTGTCTGCAAAATAAAGGGGAGAGAGAAGTCTGGAGCATGACAAAGTGGCCCCCCACAAAGTGCAGATTTTACCTTAAGGAAAGCCTGTCGGCATGACTCTGTCCACTGGACCGGATCGGGGGCCCCCTTTTTAGTAAGGTCAGTCAGCGGGCTGGTGACATCAGAATAACTAGGCACAAACCTCCGGTAGTAGCCAGCCAGCCCCAAAAACTTCCTTACCTCCTTTTTGGTCTTGGGCGTCGGGCAGGCTGCGATCGCTGCGGTTTTGTTAACCTGTGAACGTACCTGCCCGTGACCCAAGTGGAACCCCAGATACCTAACTTCCACTCGCCCAATTGTACACAATTCTTCACGTTCGCTCTCAGGACAGACCTCAGATGTTGCATATGCCGGTGCCAGTAATTACTATAAATGATAATATCATCTAGATATGCAGCGGCATATGCCGTATGCAGTCTGAGGATCTTGTCCATGAGGCACTGAAACTTAATTAAGAGGCTGGGACCTTGAACAAGCAGAACGAAGCATCACGAATTGGTGTAATCCGAACAGTGTGGAAAAAGCCGTTTTTTCTTGGGAAATTGGAGTTAAAGGGATCTGCCAATAACCCTTTGTTAAGTCCAGCGTGGAGTAAAATTGAGCCGTGCCCAACCGATGAAGTAACTCGTCAATTCGTGGCATTGGATAAGCGTCAAATTTGGACACCACGTTCACTTTCCGGTAGTCAACACAGAACCGGATCGAGCTGTCACTCTTCGGTACCAGAACTACCGGGCTGGCCCAATCGCTGTGCAACTCTTGTATTACGCCCATCTCAAGCATTGCCTCTAATTCTTCCTGAACAACCTTTTTCTTGTGTTCAGGAAGACGATAGGGGCGGCTACGAATCACCACCCCTGGGGTGGTCTCAGTATGGTGCTCTACAAGGTTCATGCAACTGGGAAGGGGTGAAAACACATCCACGAACTCCGCTTGCAACCGGGCAATGTCTGTAAGCTGTGACAATGAGAGGTGGTCTCCACAAGGAGTGAATGAATTTGATTTGGGGAGGTTGAGGTGGTAGATTTGATGTGCCCCTCCCCTATCCGTTTGCCTAACCTCGTAATCGTGATCTCCAACTCATCGTGTGACCTCAAAGGGTCCTTGCCACTTGGCGAGTAATTTGGAGCTTGAAGTGGGCAGCAATACAAGCACTTTATCTCCCTGTGCGAATTCACGTAGTCGAGTGCTCCTGTTGTAGAGTCTGCGTTGCCGTTCTAGGGCTTGGAGCAAATTCTCCTGTGTTACCTGACCCAAAGTGTGGAGTTTTTCTCTAAGGTCAAGAACGTATTGAATTTGGTTCAAAAGTCCTTCCTCCCAAGCTTCCCATATGACGTCGAGTACGCCACACGGCCGATGCCCATACATTAGCTCATATGGGGAAAACCCTGTGGAGGCTTGCAGGACCTCTCGTACTGCAAACAACGGGGGTTCGAGCCACTTATCCCAATTTTTAGCGTCTTCGTGTACAAACTTACGAATCATGTTTTTCAAGGTCTTATTAAATCGTTCGACCAACCCGTCGGTTTGTAGGTGATAAATGCTGGTGCAAATCGATTTAATACCTAATAATTCGTATAGTTCACATAGTGTATGTAACATGAATGTTGTGCCTTGATCAGGCACTGGGAGGCCAGGGCTGAAGTGGAGGGGAACCCAGACACCAAGGCAAAGTCAGAGCCGCTGAGCAGCAGGTGAAGTCAGTGGTTGCCAAAGAGGACTGCACAGACTGGTCGGTAGTCATTGGGGACAGGACTGTGTCAGACAGGTAGACAACCGCTGGGGACAGGACTGGGTCAGACCAAGTGAGGACCACAGAGGGCTGGTCAGACTGGGCAGGGACCTCACAGGGCTGAACAAACTGGTCGGTAGTCGTTGGGGACAGGACTGGGTCAGACTGGTCGATGACTGCTGGGGACAGGACTGAGTGAGTGGCACCTGCTGGGGACTGACCAGACTGAGCAACAGACTGGTAGCTGGTGTCTGGCAGGTCCTGGCCACTGGACTGAGCAAAAGACTGGTCACTGGTGTCTGATGGGTACTGGTTACTGGGCTGAGCAACAGACTGGTCGATTGTGTCTGTCAGATGCTGGTACAGGACTGAGCAAAAGGCTGGTCAACGGCTGCTGGGGACTGAATAGGATTGTCAATGGCCACAGGGAACAGGACAGGCTCATCGAAGGTCACCGGGGGCTGGACAGGATCGTCGACAGTCACAGGGGACTGTGCAGACTTGTCAACAGACTTGGGGAACTGGATAGGCTCATCGACAGACTCGGGGATCTGGACAGGCTCGTCGACAGCCTCAAGGAACTGGACAGGCTTGTCGATAGCCTCGAGGAACTGGACAGGCTCGTCGACAGCCTTGGGGAACAGGACGGACTCGTCAACAGCCTCAGGGAACTGGATAGATTCGATGACCATGGGGAACTGGACAGGCTGTGTGGCAACTGCCGAGGTCAGGAGCGCTGGCAACGATGGGAAATGGCTTCAGTGGCTGGGAGAGTTTGCAGCGACTGGGAAACGGCTTCAGTGGCCGGGAGAGTTTGCAGCGACTGGGAAACGACCTCCATGGCCGGGAGCACTGGCAGCAACTGGGGAATGGCCTCCGTGGCCGAGAGCGCCGGGAGCACTGGCAACAACTGGGGAACGGCCTCCATGGCCAGGAGCGCTGGCAATGACTGGGGAGTGGCCTCCGTGGCCGGGAGCATTGGCTGCAACTGGGGAACGACCTCCGTGGCTGGGAGCGGACAGGTGCAGACAATCAACATGACGAGGACTAAACAGGGAGGCGTGGCAAGAGGAAACAAGCAGGCAAGGTAAGGAGATTGCATGGCAGACAGAAAACACAACAGAGCCATGAGCTCAAACTCAAGACAGAAACAAACACATTAACAGACAACAGAAAGGAGAGGGCTGTCAGACCGAGGTCGTGACACCATTCTTAAGTCATTCTAAAACTATTCCTATCATTCTTAAAATGCAATAAATTGCCTTGAGAAGCATACTTGTGTAGCACGTATGTAGCACGTGACACACGTGGCTTACAATCTAAGCATAAACCACTTTCTAATGCCTTGGACCAGATCAGAAGACCACGTTCGCTCTTGAGCCGGCGTTGCAGCGAGACAAGGGAAATAACCACAGAAGACTGGGTTATCAATGATAATATTATGGCTAATTGAACCATATCTCTGCAGGTACATTTCCAGCTCATGGTCTACTTCCATTAATGTAAGGCCTCCGACTATGAACGCATTTGCTATGTTAACATTTTCCCGCTTCACAATTTCCATTGTAACGGTTGAAAATTTCAAAACTTATCTCTTGGTTTTACTAATTTCCCTTCTCTGTTTCTTTAACAGTTACCCTTGCTGCAAGAACTGGCTCCTGGCTGGCTCGCCAACTTTTTGTAGCACGTATGTAGCACGTGACACACGTGGCTTACAATCTAAGCATAAACCACTTTCTAATGCCTTGGACCAGATCAGAAGACCACGTTCGCTTTTGAGCCGGCATTGCAGTGAGACAAGGGAAATAACCACAGAAAAGTAAGTAGGTAAGTAATTTTCTTTTGTATTTCTGTGTATTACTTATTTTTGTTGGAGAAAATAAAAACAACAAAAAAAAACAAAAAGTTTAAAAAAAAATACAATATTTCACAAAAGAACCTTAAACAACAGTGTTTCTTTTCCACATAAATTGTATAACTGGTTAACATTCAAAACTCAAATTACAGTTATATGACTCAATAACCTTCGTGTTCCCTTTTTCAGAACAATTTCAATAAAAGATGGGGAAAACAAAAAAATAAACAATAGTTTGGACGATAAATTTTCTCTGGAGTGACGAATCACGCTTCTCCATCTGGCAATCTGATGGACAGTCTGGGTTTGGCGGTTGCCAGGAGAACGGTACTTGTCTGACTGCATTGTGCTAACTGTGATGTTTGGTGGAGGGGGGATTATGGTGTGGGGTTGTTTTTCAGGAGCTGGGCTTGGCCCCTTAGTTCCAGTGAAAGGAACTCTGAATACTTCAGCATACCAAGAGATTTTGGACAATTCCATGCTCCCAACTTTGTGGGAACAGTTTGGGGATGGCCCCTTCCTGTTCCAACATGACTGCGCACCAGTGCACAAAGCAAGGTCCATAAAGACATGGATGAGCGAGTTTGGTGTGGAAGAACTTGACTGGCCTGCACAGAGTCCTGACCTCAACCCGATAGAGCACCTTTGGGATGAATTAGAGCGAAGACTGCGAGCCAGGCCTTCTCGTCCAACATCAGTGTCTGACCTCACAAATGCGCTTCTGGAAGAATAGTCAAAAATTCCCATAAACACACTCCTAAACCTTGTGGAAAGCCTTCCCAGAAGAGTTGAAGCTGTTATAGCAGCAAAGGGTGGGCCGACGTCATATTAAACCCTATGGATTAAGAATGGGATGTCACTTAAATTCATATGCGTCTAAAGGCAGATGAGCGAATACTTTTGGCAATATAGTGTATATTAAGACTTGTTTAAGAAAATATATCTGAATTAAGTATTTTGTTTATGTTTTAAGTGTGCATTTAACAAAAATGTAGTAGGTTTTTAAGAAAATACAATGTTCTAAAGGGGTGAGAAAATACATTTAATTCAAGAAATATTCTCTGAAAACAAGTCTTAATAACTTATCTTGTTTTGAGGATGTTTAAACATTTTTACTGTAAAATAAGATATAAATACTGATTGAGATGTTTTTTTTATTTTTTATTTTTTTTGCAGTGTATATATTGGAAAAAACACTACAGAAATTGAATTAAATTGAATAAATAGTTTACAAAACTAAATGTTTATGAAACACCTTATTCATCAGCACATCAGTGTAGCCCACTTGTTTTCTTTTCTCCAGACTCCATCTCCCTCTGAGGTATGCTCTGAGGTATGTCACACTGGGATGAAGACACTAAGAGATATTTTCTCATTTTTAGCTTTGCCCATAACCCAACCCCCACCGAAACAGGCCTAATGTATCTTCAGGGGCAGATAACCTAGAACCGAGCTTTCACATTTAAAAGCAAAGAATGCGTCCTTGCCTTTAGATAGCTCTCTATTGATTTGCTCAGCTATGTGAACAGCTTGTGTCTAAGATGGGTTGCCATCAGTGGTTGCCAATTGGAGTAATCTCACTGTATTCAAGAGTGAAACCTGTGGTACCAAACCTGAGCACATACACCTGTTGATCTACAAAGGCATCATGTGTCATGTGCTCTTCAAGATGTTAAAGCACTTGTATTGATTTGTCAGTTAATGAGGTTATGTCAAAAGCTTATTTTCCCATATTATTGTTTGTTTGGTTTGGGCCCATTTTATGAACCTTGGAAATTACATTTAATATTCCATTCATGAAGAGAATTAGGTAATTGAGGACACTGAAAAAATTGTAACCTAAAAATGGTGCTTTGGGAATATCTCAATTAAATGGTTTGAATCAAGTCAAAATATTACTTAACATCACCAGATCAACCTGAATCCATTAAGGTTCACCAACAAAACTCATTTTAAGGGTTAGATCAAGTAGAAATAGCTCCTTGGGTTAACAATTTAAGGTTGCCACTTTTTACAGTCTAGGCCTAAGGAAGTGCTTTGCAACAGACTCCATTTAAAAGCTAAATTTGGGTGCTTAGCACTTTAACAATATGCCTGCTGATTAAGAATTCAGAGTGTCACCACTTGAAGTTACTTCTAATTTTTTTAACTCCTGGAGAAATGTCATTGCGTGTTACCATGAGAACAATAATAATACAGAAGCCGCAATTGTTTCAGTCCTGGAGACTATTAATATAATGAGACACAGTGTGAACAGTATTACAAGTGCAAACTAAAGTGGAGAGCTTGTATTATGCAGTTATGTGTTCAAAATCCATTTGTATAATTCGTACTTACATTCTAATTCAGTTCAGGGGCATCTATACTTAATAATGCCTGCTTTGCCCACACTCAGTGTGCTATCAAATACAGTAATGCAGTGGCCCCTATGGGTTGTGTTCTGCACAGCAATTTTGCATAAATGTGTGGTTTTAGTTACAATCAAAATCAATTAAATGCATGAAATGCAATGTTATAGTGACTTTTCTCGGTTTGATGACTTTTTTATTTACAAATAAAATGATCAGTCAAGTACTAATACATATTTGCATTTTCCTCGGGGTCTCAGAGACTGTCTTGTTGCACAATTGGCAAAATCACTTATGAATAGAGAAGCACAGAGCAGTTTCCCTCTTTTGCGACTAGGGAACTGTCCGTGGTGCTGAACTTATCGAAGCGACCTATTGAGGATGAAACGCTCCTCTGTTCTCATTCCTACCCGCACTCAACTTATTAGTGCGCTGTCTGACGATGCTATTCTATCTGCTCCGACGGTATTCATGGAAGCCTGTGAGGTGCGAGCATCTCTAGTGTAGATAAACTTACTTTCGCACGGGGCAAACGTAATGCTGTTGAATCCAATATCGTTTATTAACGACGTAAAATTGTTGTTTTCTCGGCGGAGGTGCTGGAGACCAAATGGCGTTACTGTTTCACCTGCAGTATTTGGGAGTTGATTTAAATGCCGCGGATGACTAGATGACCAGACAACACAAGAGGAAAATACAGCTGTTTTGGATATTTTTCCCTTCATTTTTCATACAACTTAATAATCAGGGAGGTATAACAACGTTTCTGGATATGTCGGGTGCAAAACTGCGGGGCAAATGCATGGTCTATTTTCATTTGTAAATGTTAAAGCAAAGACACTTTGTCTGGATTATCTGTTCTGTTGGAGTAAGCAATTATTTTTCAATTGGAATGATTTTTCTGTTTGACTTACCATCAAGAAGGTGCACTTGGCTCGCTTGATTACGATTCCAACAAAGTGGAACCCGACATTTGCACAAGGTAGGTCTAGTCCAGTCACTTGAGCTCAACTGGATATGTCATGTTTATTGCAATGCTAAGTAGTAAAATTAAGAATTAAAAAAAAAAAGAAAAAAGAAAAGAAAAAAGATAATTAATGCATCCGACATTCATGGCAGGTAGTCTCTGCACAGTTGCATTCAGCATGCCTGTGGCAGTCATTTCATTATAGACATGTTGTCAATAGTAGCCAATCTTTCGGCGTTTAAAAAGACACACTTCTTGGAAGTGCTTTCCTCTAATGCTTTTCTAAATGCGGCATCTCACACGGTTTCTCCGCCAATGTGCAGTTTTATGTTTAATTTCTCGTGCTTTCACGAGTGAAGAAGCATTTGGAAATTGGACCAAAGCCCATTACGCACTCGTTAATGACACCGAAACCGTGTCGTTTCTTCAGGGCTCTTCTAGTAGATGAAATTCAGAGCGTAGAAATGTGCGGACATGGTCAGTGCACACCTATCTGCAGTGCTCTGAGGAATTAATAAATAGCCTGGGAGCTACCTGTTGTCCCTGTAATCCGCGCAGTCCCCTGGGAAGCAAATTAGACGTCCCTCTGCGAGACTTTAGCATATTGGGCAATTTTGTTGAGCACATTTTATGATGCCTGTAATTATTTGGGTTTTTGTTTGCGTTGATTATTGAATACTTTGTTCTTTGAGTGTCTCGGTTTCCCCACATACACGAATTTTAATATATAAAAAAAAAATATATATATATATATATATATATATATATACACACACACATCTTTTAACTTTCTCCTGGCCCAGTGCGCACAATGAAAGGCAATACACCGGAGGAGAAAACACTTACGTTCTTTGAGCAAACTCTTCATACATTTCTATGGATATCTTTAGCTGGTAGTGCATTCAGTATGATGGCAGATCTTTACACATACTGTAGTGTAACTTTGTTGTGAATATAAGTCAAGTCATTTTTATTTGCATAGCGCAGTGCATATCGTTTCAAAGCAGCTTTACAGATAATCATGCCTTAATGTCTTCAATTTAAAGTCCCCAGTGAACAGCTTCACAGGCTAGAAATCTAGAAATCAATTTATAGGCTAGAATATTCCGGGTTCAATACAAGTTAAGCTCAATCGACAGCATTTGTGCCATACTGTTGACTACCACAAGAAATAATTTCGACTCCTCCCTCCTTTTCTTTAAAAAAAAAAAAATCGAAGCTTCAGTGAGGCACTTACAATGGAAGTGAATAGGGATCATTTTTTAATTGTTTAAAGGCATAAATGTGACGCTTATAATTTTAAAAGCACACATTAATTCTTCTCTTAAAACTCATGTATTATTTGAGCTCTAAAGTTGTTTAAATTGTCATTTTAACAGTAATTAATTTTTTTTTTAGTGTTTGTTGACTACATCGTCATGGCAACGAAGTTGTAAAATTGGCTATAACATTAGAAAAGGTTAGTTAACACGCATATTGTTTATGTTCTGTGGCTATACTTTTGAAACAGTGACTATTTTAAAATTTTTGGATTGTCCCCCATTCACTTCCATTTTAAGTGCCCCACTTAAATCTAGAATTCTTACTTTTTTATTTTTGAGTAAATGCGGGGCAAGTTTTTTTTTGGGGGGGTGGTCTATAAAGTCGCCATGAAACAAAAGTTATGATGGACTTTATTACTGTATTGTGACATATTTCCAAGTGAAACGGCTTTTTGAGCGAGAAAAAAAATATAGGGATTTGTACTTTGTTTACGTTTGGACAAGGCTGGAGCACTTATGCAAATACTGATGAATGTGAAACGCTAATTTGTCCTCGTTTTGAATCACAATACACTAAGCGTAAAGAATAAAGAACACTTACACTTTGAGCGGTATATCCAAGAAACCTCTGTCTGCAGAAAAATATAAATAAACTCCAGCGAGTTTCCTTTTGTCCAGCTTCGGGGTCATTGTCTTATTTAGCAGTTATCATTCCTATGTCCTATTCCCAGAGGTGAGTAGAGTAGCCAAAAACTACTCAAGTAAAAGTACAATTACTTAAAAAAAAAAATCATTACTCAAGTAGAAGTAAAAGTACTAACATAAATAATTACTTGAGTAAGAGTAAGAAAGTATCTAATTAAAACAGTACTCAAGTAGTAACTCGTTACATTCACAAATGACATAACAGACATTAACTCCCCTATATTCCATTACACAATACACATTTAACATGTATTACAGAATTATTATTTTTATTAATTGAAATTCTGTCATCATTCACCATCATGTTGTTCCAAACCCGTATGACTTTCTTTCCTCCATGCAACACGAAGTAGATATTAGACCGAGACTGTCAGTCTCTAACATTCTGTCTAACATCTTTTGTGTTCCACAGAATACAGAAGGTCACATGGGTTTGGAACAACATGAGGGTAGGGAAATGATGACAGAATAATAAATTATAGCTGAGCTATCACTTTAAAGGGATAGTTTACCCAAAAATGAAAATTCTCATCATTTACGCACCCTCATGCCATCCCAGATGTGTATGACTTCCTTTCTTCTGCAGAACACAAATCAAGATTTTTAGAAGAATATTTTAGCTCTGTAGGCCAATATTTTGATGCTCCAAAAATCACATAAAGTCAGCATAAAAGTAATCCATAAGACTCCAGTAGTTAAATCCATATCTTCTGAAGTGATATGATAGGTCTGAGTGAGAAACAGATCAATATTTGTCATTTTTTGCTAGACAGCAGGGGCGATATGCAGAGAATGTGAATCACCAAAAACACAAGAAGAATGTGAAGGTGATCTGTTTCTCTGTTTCTCATCCACACCTATCACATCGCTTCTGAAGATATTGATTTAACCACTGGAGTCTTATGGATTACTTTTATGCTGACTTTATGTGATTTTGCTTAGCTTTAAAATGCTGCCACCCATTCACTTGCATTGTATGGACCTACAGAGCTGAGAAATTCTTCTAAAAATCTTCATTTGAGTTCAGCAGATGAAAGAAAGTCATACACATCTGGGGTGGCATGAGGGTGAAAATGTCCCACAAGGACATTATATATAAAGCTGAAATATAAACCAAAGCAAGGTCATGCTTTATTAATGCCTGCTTTCGCTATTTCATAGCTTTTAAAGTCCTACGCAGATTCTTATTTCAGTGTAGTTACAGTTTTCAGTGTCGAAAGAATTTAGATCATTAGTTCTGTACAGCAGAAACACCGCTCTCTAAATGCAGAGTACGCAACCTAGTGCGTAGGGCACCAACCCCGGTCATGGAACACTCGCTGTGTCTGAAACACCCCCTATCCACTATATAGTGCACTATTTCGAGTGTCCACCATTTTGTAGAACTGTCTGAATTCTGAGCGAGCCACTCGTTCCTTACTTTTGTTCACTCATTATTACCCACAATGCACTCTAACGACGGTTAATTGCCCACAATCCACCATGAGGAAGACATACGAGCTGGGAGTTTACTGCTTCCTTCACTCCTGCAATGTTTTGTTTCATGCCAAATGTATTAAATTACTTTTTGATAAATCATTACTTGATTAAAATAACATAATAACATAGAGAGGCAAAACATACAGATACATTTTAAAATGTACTCTTTATTTGATCAAATGTGTTTACTCTTTATATTAACACACAGTATATATTAAAAATCACAAACAGAATGAAGATTTATTGTATTAATATATTATCTAATAAGAATAACAAGTAAGGCCCAAGTATTTTAAAAGTTCATATGTGATGTTGTTTCTGTGACAGCCCCAGAGGTCCGATGCTTTGTGTACACGTCAGTGTCTGAATTCACTCACTCATTTCGTTCACTCAATGCTGAGATATTCGGACACACTAACGATTTCGGACACAGCCACTCTCTTCGCCATAGGATCGCCTCGCGCCCGCACATCTCTCACGCGCGCGCCCCGCGCACCTCGCTCCAGTTGTCAATCACGCGAACAGCAG
This sequence comes from Myxocyprinus asiaticus, assembly GCF_019703515.2. Lineage (NCBI taxonomy): Eukaryota > Metazoa > Chordata > Actinopteri > Cypriniformes > Catostomidae > Myxocyprinus > Myxocyprinus asiaticus. Next base: position 40,454,212 of record NC_059353.1, read on the forward strand.
AGCTTGGATGTTTACATGGATTTATAGTTAATCCGCCTGAAGTAGTTTCCAGTACCCCCGCGAGGGCGCGTTGTAAATGCGTAAATACAGCTCATGACATGCGGGACGTGGGACAAAGCGTACTTATATATTGCTGCACTAATTTAAAAATGTACACTTAAAACTGATGTTATAAGTGCCCAGTTACAGAATCACCCTGAGAATTACCATTCACACAGAAAAGCCCGTGTTAGCATAAGAGCCAAAACTTACCTCAGAGTGCTTTCTTAAGTTGATTTTAATCTTGAAATATCAGCTTGTCTTGGAGTTAAATGAAGGCATTGCATGACGAAACTATTCTTTTTTCATTGTGTGGAGCGAAGAAAGTGTTTCACTTTGAAGAGTTTGATGCTGCAGTACCAATGACTTGAGTGACAGTCTGTGACAGCAGCGTGCGCCTCTGTGTGAACTTCGTAAAAGTCCCATTCAATAATCTCTCAATAAATTATGCATTAATTAAAATTATACCCAGTAATGTAACGACAGCACATTATAAAGAAGTAAAAGTAAAAAAATGTCATTAGAAGTGTACTTGAGTGAGAGTAAGAAGTACCCACTTTTAAACCTACTCTAAAAGTAATTTGTTTTCTCTAAAAAGTTACTCAAGTAAATGTATCGGAGTAAATGTAGCGCATTACTACCCACCTCTGGCTATTCCATACGAAGACAATTAGCCTCAACTGTGAGAGTTTCAGAAGGCTGAAAGATGATAATGGTAAGTCAAAACTACATCTGTTTGGAATTGACCCTACAACATGGCATGATCAGCGCCAGTTAGAACACAGCCAGACATGCTAGGGGAGGAAGTGTTCTCGTTCTAGAAAGCATTTGATTGGACAAAGTTTCTCATGCCATCTGTGTCGTCATGACTCTGCCTCGGTCTGTCAAGCCGGAAGAGAGAGACTGCTGATTTTAAATGCTTATATCTTCTGAAAATTAATTTTGTCAGCATTTGGAAGTACACTAGCATATTGATGACCTTAAAGGGAATAAATATAGACTAATTAATTTGATTTCATGGTGACTTTAAGCCCCTCATTAAGCAAGCTAAAGGCGACTGTAGTTAGTGGAGAGCAATAAATCTTGAGGTGAACCACACTCATTTGGGGGAGCCCATCCTCCTCTTGCTTAACGATAAATGTACATATGCCAATATTATTTAGCTATATAGTATGTGTAATAAAAGTAATGTATCCACTGAATATATTAAGTGCTGCAATTTTCCAATATGTTAGAGAGGAAATGTTTAAAACTGTAAGGTTGATGTATAATTTAAAGTAAGACCACATCCAGCCTGGATGTGGTCTTACTTTAAAATATACATTAACCAATCCAGCACTGACTCATCAACCTGCATACTAAAGCTCTAAATGGTAATACTTTACAGTGTCCACATATTGCATGTAGCTATAATTTGGAACCATAGTATTAACAATAACCACGTGTTACAAAGCAGCCCTACAAACTAATTATAGGTAGGCTATTTATGTAATTACACTCTATTGTGACACTAAGGTAAAGTGTTACCATCTTACTATTACATCTGCTAAAACAAAGAAAAACATGCACATTTATCAAGCTATGGGTTGTTTGCATTTGTTTCAGTGTCATATTTAAAGCATGGAGACAGACAATTTAAGGGACCTGAGACACTCTCCTTGACTGCGTCAAGACAGCCGCGGCGAAGGATGGGCCCTTTTCTCCCGGCGATTTGCGTCGTACTGCTCGCCCTGAACGCAGCTGTCTCGCCGGCCTCTGTCGGCCCTGAGGACTATCCCGCCACGGATGAGGCAGAGAGAACTGCCAACAATGACATCATTTTCGATGACTACAGAGGGAAAGGCTGCGTTGATGACAGTGGCTTTGTGTACAAGCTCGGGGAACGCCTCTTCCCGGGCCACTCGAACTGCCCATGCATGTGCACGGAGGACGGACCTGTTTGCGACCAACCCGAGTGCCCTAAAATACACCCCAAGTGCACTAAGGTGGAACACAACGGTTGTTGCGCCGAATGCAAAGAGGTCAAAAACTTCTGTGAATATAAAGGGAAGACTTACAAAATCCTAGAGGAATTTAAGGTAGGATCACACTGTCTCCGAATTATCAAAATAGTTAGTTGGACTATATGATAAAAATACGAACATGTGTTGTGTATCATTAGCTACATCTGTGCATTTCTCTTGCTCTCCAGCTGAAATTTCAACCATGTGCAGTGGGACAGCGTAGGGACTCATAATATGTCTTAAGATTCATGTGCTTTCCATCATTTTTGTGCGTGGATTGTACTTTATACTGTTTTAACTGATTAATCAAGTCTGTGAGTTTCACAAATCTAGGTCTATGATTGCTGATAAAACTCTATTTTTGAATTTTTGCATCACATTTCAGAATCCACAAAAAAGTGAGTTTAGAAAGAGAATACTTGTAGGTGGCTTTACTGCTTTCAGTGTGTGTGTTTATCCATGGGTGGGTGAGTCTGAGCATGAGTGCAATAAGGAATGTTGTGGGATTCAGTTTTGTTCTTTTTTTCTCTCTCTTAGCTCATCATGATAAGCCCAATCCATCACTATCAACTGTAATTTGATTAGAGCTGTGCCACAGAAACAATCCACTTGACAAAGCAATCCATTTAAAACTAGTGTGCATCAGTGTGCATTTTCTCTTGACTTTAGATTCAGGTTATTTATATTGATTGGAGAGAGAAAGCAAACCAATCAATCATACAACAAAGCAATGGTGCATTCTTGAAAAAACCATCAGCCATAGGCATATACATGAGTACTGTTGTGCATGAAGTCCTACCTGGCCAATTTGAGATTTGTACGACATGGAACAAATAAATTAAGCAGGTATCAGTTCAGACCTAACATGTTTTAGTGAGCTTTTTGGTGAAGAACAAGTTGCCTATAATCAGCAGGGTCCTAATATAAGATAAGTAGTTTACTTATGTAGCAGTTGCAGATTCCGAATATTACTCACATACACTATATGGCCAAAAGTTTGTGGACACCATATGTGCTTGATGAACATTTGATTTCAAAAACAATTTCCCCCTTCGCTGTAATAACAGCTTCCACTCTATTGGGAAGGCTCTCCACTATACTGTATGTAGTAACATGGCTGCAGGGATTTGCTCTCATTCAGACACAAGGCTATCAGTGAGGTCAGGAACTGATGTTGGCCGATGGGGCCTGACTTACAGTTGCTGTTCCAGTTCACCCCAAAAGTGATCAGTGGGGTTCAGGTCTGGGCTTTGTGCAGGCCAGTCAATTTCTTCCACGCCAGACACAGTAAACCATTTCTTTATGGACCTCACTTTGTTCACAGGGGCATTGTCATGCTGGAACAGAAAAGGGCTATCCCCAAACAGTTGCCACAAATTTGGAAGCACACAAAGCCCAAGCCATTACATAAAGAAACATTAAGATTTTTCTTTACTGGATTTAATGGAGTAACCAGATTTGTTAATTAGAAGGGGGTGTCCACAAACTTTTGGCCATATAGTGTATTTCTCTAATAATATATAATTTATATACAACATAACATATAATATATAATGTCAGCAGGTCTCTGATCTATTTCCACTGGGTAGGTTGCAAATAGCAGTTCTTACAATACATATTTAAAGGTGATGTGTGTAATTTTTTCAATGTTTCACTCTTTCCAACTATAAATAAACCATTTGTTGTTGATTTCTAAAAAAAAAAAAAGTTGTAAACAGAGGGGCTCTGTGGTGCTTTCAAATGATTGCTCTGTTTGTTTTAGCATCCAGACCAGCCAAATACACTGTAGAAACATTTGTTTATCCAGTTGTGTGAGTTTGGGGTGGTTCTATCTGTTTGTGATGAAAGACAAGGAGAGCGTTCAGGAAAACTGTTTAAAAACGTATTACTTTTTCAATTCCAGCTGGTGTTGCTATTGGCGCAGAACTTACACACTTTACCTTTCATTCTCTTATTTTTTACACATAAAGACTCCCATTCAGTGAAGTATGAATTCCCTAAATCACACAAATTGTTGAGTTCTGTTCATAACATACTGTACAATATCATTGCTTTGAAACTATACACTGCCTGCAACCCAAGAACAGTAACTGATGAAATCCCAACAAATGCCCTCAAACAATCACATCATTGCTGTGGTGATTTGGCCTGCTACATTTACCCAGACAAAGCTAATTTCTGGGGTTAAAGTGGGCTGCTTCAACTACTGCAATCTGAAATGTACGTTTTAGATATCATCAAAGGGCAAAGCAATAAATCATCACACACAAAATTAGTCTTTGGGCTCTACCGTACAAGATTGTTTTCAGCACTTGTTACCACCATTTATGGATTTCATCCTTCTGGACAACACTGCAGCTATTAACCTTACCTCTGAACAAATGTAGTTCTATTCAGCATTTTTTAATCAATTGATTTCTTTGTAATATTAATTAAAATATGAGCATTAATTTGTATTGACACAGAGCAAAATCTTATTTCTAAAAATATATTTAAGATAACAAGGATATATTGATTATGGAGACTTCACTGGCCGCATTGGTAATTATGTTTATTCCATTAACTTTGTTTGTATTTTGATTCATTTGGATTGCATGCCTGTGTCTTGAATCTACATGGACTACAAGGCTTTAAGGCTTTAATGATCGCAAATGGTCAGCGCTAAATATAGTTGTAAAAGGGTGCAAAATATTTTGGATTGGATCACAAAAACACATACAGAGGTAGTCAAAAACCACATCGCATTTGAGGTTTAAAACGGCATCCTGAGTCCCGGACAGCAGCGAAGCACCACCTCTCACCAGTCAATCACCTGCCGAACAAAAGTTTAAACTTACATGTGGATTTAAAAGGAAATTAGCATCCAATTGGAAAACTTGAAAAATCGATAACATACCCAAGTATGAGAACTTCCTGGCTCTTCCTCAGTGTGTCTGTCTGATTTTAACATGCAGGGTGACAAGTACAAGTACACACATCTGAAGCTGAACTAACACAAGTACTCCACTAAAACAATCGATAATTTTGCTCAAATCTCAACTTCATCTGGGAGAAACAGCGTGCCGGTGTTGTTCATGCTTTCTTTGTCTTTATGACGTTGTTTTGCAGTTTATTATCGTTCAGTAACACACTGATATAGTAAATGATGTACTGTATGTCCTCATGAAATCAGACATGCTCTCCTCAAAATCCCAACACTGCAATGAAAGAATGAATGGACGAACGCCGCAACAACAGCTGTGTTTACTTGACAACGGAAGTAACGGCCACATTACACGCTAAGCATCATGGGACGTAGGAAAAAGGTGGATAATGTAAGCAAATAATCTTTGCAATACATTTATTGTTAGTAGGCAGGCTGCCTAAATAGTCCAGAAATGACATTATCTCAAGATTATATTCAATGAATCAGACCAGGTCTGGTCTGATTCATTGAGTATAATCTTGAGATAATGTCATTTCTGGCCTTTTAAAACAATGTTTAATTTGAGGATTGCAGTGGGGTGAAGAGTCTGTGTAATTCAGTCTCACACAGAGTGATGAATTACCTTTCCAGCAGCATCTGATATATTATCACTCATCTGTTCTGTTGTGTCAACATAAGGCTGGCCAACTTCTCGTGGCTACACTGTAAAGTGGTATCCTGTAATTTTTGCCTTAAGGAACTACTGTATTTCTACCTGACCTAACCCTTAAAACTGGTTTGTTGGTGTAACCTAATGTATTCAGGTTGATTCAGTAATGTTAAATCATATTTTTGACCAATTAATTTATACGTTGCCACATAAAGCAAATTTTTTCAGCGTAGAGCTGAATCACAGCCATGCTGATTTTCAGAACAACAGCTCTCTTCTTTGTTTTTTATTGCTTAAAAAGATAAAGACTAACAAAGGAAAAGCACTTACTGTAGGCACCAACATCTGAGGAACATTTAGGTGGCTAACAAGAAGGATAAGTTTGAATCGCATAATTAGTATTAGGGAAAGAGTGTCAAAGTCAAGCATTTTATTTTTAACTAGGGTTTCTGTGATTTTAAAATCTAACACGTAATCCATGTCCATTAGAAGGAGATTAGCCCAGTGTTTTGATGCAAGCACATGTTTCAGCTAGACGTATTTGCTCATGGAAGCCTGTTTGATGAAAAGATCAAGTCCATCAATACAGCATCTCACCTGCACATTCTCTCCAACCTTAGTGTCCCTGCCAGAAAAGGACATTTCTCTACCTTAAAACCTTTTAAACTATTATTTGATGGTATTGATTACCAATAGTGGTAGGTGTAATGCTATTAAAAAGTAAATGGTCACTGTAATAAAATGACTTTTTTAGTCAAATAATACATTTTAAATTATTGTAGTCAGATTACATTTACTGACTTTGAATTGGAATTACATTACTTGGGTTACACATGTTACTGAAATGTTTACATTGGAATTTACATCGAATGCATTTTAAGCATCAATTACAAACATATTTTTTGCATTTCTTCAGAGAGAAATTACTTTTCTGAGTGTATGACTTTCGTATGTCAATGGACGTGGTGGAAATATAGACACTGAATTTGTTGTGTTAGTAGGGGTTTAACAAAGTTACCTTAAAATGTAATAAGTAATGCAATTATGTTTTTCCATTAAGTATTCAGTAAAGTTGTCAATATTAATGCATTAACACATGCGATTAATTAAGAAAGTTTAATGCTTTAATTTTTTTTAATCGTGTTTAACACATTTACCATTAATACAGCATAAACCAGCATAAACATTGGTTGGAAGGTTGGAACCTTTGCGATGTGTCCGCCCAGAGTCATTTCACTGATGCACACACCACAAACACATAGCAGGGATTCAGTGTCAGTGATAAAGTGACATGGAAAGGAGCTCTTATCGCTATTTGTTGTACAAAACAAGCCTAGATGGAACTTGTGACTGAAATCAAGTATTTTTCAGCCTTAATAATTAACATTTTAATTACCACAGAAGCACACTAAGTCTTAAAGGGATAGTTCACCCAAAAATTAAAATTCACTCATCATTTACTCACCATGCCGTCCCAGATGTATATGACCTCCTTTCTTCAGCAGAACACATTTGGAGAAAAATAGAAAAATATCTCAGCTCAGTAGGTCCTTATAATGGATGTGGTTGGTAACACAATTTTTGAGGCTCCAAAAAGCACAAACGATCAGCATTAACATCATCCATACAACTCCAGTAGTTAAATGAATGTCTTATAAAGCGATACGATTGCTTTTGGTGCAAAAAATATCAATATTTAAGTACTTTTTAACTATAAATCATCGCTTCCGTTAAGCAGCGATATGCACGTTCACGAGAGGGCAGAGGTCACGCGGTCTCTTGTGTGATGTATTCGTGTTGGCATGTTCATGCGAGAAGGAGGAAAGCTGAGTAGGAGGAAAGCTGTACAGACCGAACAGCATAAACCAATTGAAGCAAATTTAAACAAAGATGTCAGAAGATTTTGATTTAAGAGGAGAAGAGGATACACAAGTTTTTGCACAGTCATATGTACACTATATTGCCAAATGTATTCGCTCATCTGCCTTTAGACGCATATGAACTTAAGTGACATCCCATTCTTAATCCATAGGGTTTAATATGACGTCGGCCCACCCTTTGCAGCTATAACAGCTTCAACTCTTCTGGGAAGGCTTTCCACAAGGTTTAGGAGTGTGTTTATGGGAATTTTTGACCATTCTTCCAGAAGCGCATTTGTGAGGTCAGACACTGATGTTGGACGAGAAGGCCTGGCTCGCAGTCTTCGCTCTAATTCATCCCAAAGGTGCTCTATCGGGTTGAGGTCAGGACTCTGTGCAGGCCAGTCAAGTTCTTCCACACCAAACTCGCTCATCCATGTCTTTATGGACCTTGCTTTGTGCACTGGTGTGCAGTCATGTTGGAACAGGAAGGGGCCATCCCCAAACTGTTCCCACAAAGTTGGGAGCATGGAATTGTCCAAAATCTCTTGGTATGCTGAAGCATTCAGAGTTCCTTTCACTGGAACTAAGGGGCCAAGCCCAGCTCCTGAAAAACAACCCCACAAAATAATCCCCCCACCACCAAACTTCACAGTTGGCACAATGCAGTCAGACAAGTACCGTTCTCCTGGCAACTGCCAAACCCAGACTCATCCATCAGATTGCCAGATGGAGAAGCGTGATTCGTCACTCCAGAGAATGCGTCTCCACTGCTCTAGAGTCCAGTGGCGGCGTGCTTTATACCACTGCATCCGACGCTTTGCATTGCACTTGGTGATGTATGGCTTGGATGCAGCTGCTCGGCCATGGAAACCCATTCCATGAAGCTCCCTATGCACTGTTCTTGAGCTAATCTGAAGGCCACATGAACTTTGGAGGTCTGTAGGCGATTGACTCTGCAGAAATTTGGCGACCTCTGCGCACTATGCACCTCAGCATCCGCTGACCCCGCTCTGTCATTTTACGTGGCCTACCACTTTGTGGCTGAGTTGCTGTCATTCCCAATCGCTTCCACTTTGTTATAATACCACTGACAGTTGACTGTGGAATATTTAGTAGCAAGGAAATTTCACGACTGGACTTGTTGCACAGGTGGCATCCTATCACAGTACCACACTGGAATTCACTGAGCTCCTGAGAGTGGCCCATTCTTTCACAAATGTTTGTAGAAGCAGTCTGCATGCCTAGGTGCTTCATTTTATACACCTGTGGCCCTGGAAGTGATTGGAACACCTGAATTCAATTATTAGGATGGGTGAATGAATACTTTTGGCAATATAGTGTATTTGAACCTGAGTACTCTGACCAGGAGCACATGAAGATGGAAGAGGCTGGACCAATATGCCTCAGAGAGACAGAGAGCTCAGGAGATGTACAGTGCACATGTAGGCAATGCCAGGTAATGCTAACAGAGGTTGAGAGCGTCTGCTGCAACGAATGGAACGTTTCCATGTCATTGCTGGAAAGACCTTGTAACCTCAGCCCTCTCATGAACACGCATAATGCTGCCTACCAGACGTGATTAATTACGTAAAAATTACTTAAATATTGATCATTTTCACACCAAAGCGATCATATTGCTTTATAAGACATTTATTTAACCACTGGAGCCATATGGATGAAGTTACTGCTGACTGTCTGTGCTTTTTGGAGCATCAAAAATTGGGCATGATGCTGGCCCCGACGTGAAAAATGAATGCATCTTCACAATTTCTGTAACAAAGTGAATAGCCACAGTCTGCCAGCTGATTAATATTGTGGAGGATAAGAGTTAAAGAGATGTAATGCTCATTGCATTGAATATGCAACCTCTGTGGGGACTAGTTCTTTCAATTAGTCAAACTCCCACTTAGACTTTGGGAAACATTTAATGTTAATTTAATTGGTGCTATTTTAGTTCATTTCTGTCTTTAATCTGTGGAAGGCTTTCTTTGGAAAATATTAATAAAGCATTATATTGTTACATATTGTTTTTTTTTCCAAAGAAGGAAATAAATGCATTTTGAAAGGAAAAGTAGTATATTTCGAGTCAAATATCAGCACTTTGAAAATCTGCAATTAATTGTGATTAACTAAGAAAAATTATGTGATTAATCGTCAAACTTTTAATCGACTGACAGAACTTGTAATCAGTAAAGTAATCTGATTACAAGTTTAGAGAAGTAATAAGTAATGTGTAGTGAATTGTTGTTTTTGAATAACTTACCCAACAGTGATTACCACCTATCAAAGGAGACCCTTATTGAAAACAGAAACAAGCTGAAGCAATTCATTACTAGCAGCCTGTAGCAGGCATTCATTTTTAATCATTTTTTGCTCTGAATTTGTGCAAATTAGGCACCATCACTCACTAGCGTCCAGTTAGATCTCTTTGAATTAAAAAGCAAACACTGAGGTCAAGCTGTGAATGGGAAACAAAGGGCACAGTGGCCCTTGATAGCTGATCCAATTAAGAGAAACAGACAGGGTAACCTTTGGTGTGGGCCACATTGGCATTTCCTCAGCCACTGCCGTGGCGTTCTTCCCGAGGACTGTATTTACTTGGCTCGGCAGGAGTGGGAGGAGCCCCGCTGAGATCTGAATCTTACAGACGCATAGGGGTATTTCTGAGGTGAAATGGGGCAGAGCAATCAGTCACCAGAGCGAATGAGAGACTTCTAAATTAAAGACTCCAATTGTAAGATCATAGTGATGCAAGTTGACCCATGTGTAACCCAGCCTGACCCGGGCAGTTATGTGGCTTATTAAATGTCATGTCCACCAGTCTGAGGTTGACTGAAGGAGCCATGGGATTTAGAGCAACACAATAGATTCCATTGCATCTCTTCTTGAGTATGGTAACAGCTCATCCAATACATGTCTTGATTTTTATGTTCCAAAGAAATTTCAGGAAGAGCATGTTCATATAATCCTGTCAATCGAAACCCTTAGAGAATAAACAACAGCCAGTTACTTCACTCCTCTCTTTCAGCATCCCTCCTTCACCTTTCCACTCCTCTCTTATATATCATATTAACAACATATATATCTTTCAATCTATCTATGTGAACCATTTCAAACAAAGAACTGCAAAGAACCATCTCAAAACAAGAATTCGCTCACAAAATCAGACATCACTATGGCTTGTGAGCAAATTCTACTCTACATAACCACTAATCAAGAGCATCGTTTAGGTGATTCATTATTTTAGAACAGAGTGTAACTAGAAAACAATTAATACACTGTAGAAATTTCCATGACTTTTAAGATTTTGTGAATTTTCATGAGCTTTTCAGATGTCAAATGTTAGTGAAACATGTCCATAGTTAATGTGAGGAACTACACATGTGATTACTCTGCTAGGACACATGTGAACTTGAAGAGTCCACTAAAATTACTTTAAGACCAGTTTGGTTAAAAGTAATTGCAAAAAGGGCAAGAAATATGTAGTTAGTTCTGAGGAATGATCTAGAATCATTTGTTTGCAGATGCAACTTGTTTTGATATTGTATTACATTTTGTAAGGACATTCATATATTTAAAGTGTGGCTCAAGTGTCTAAATTCTATTTGAGGCCACTGTACATAGGAAGAAAACATAAAGGGAGTTTAAAAATATACAAGAACAATATTTGAACTGAATTGCAGTAAATTAAGTGGTAAAATTATGCATTTTAGGCAGTTAGGTTGGGGAACTCGGGGTTAGTGGTTCCTTTTCTGCTCTTGTGTTTTATTCTCTAAGACCTCTGTAACTTACCCACAGTAGGTGTTTCACCTACAGAGTTCCCCAGCAGATGTGGAAGGGAGCACCTTCACCACCGCAACCCCAGAAACTGCTCAGCTGCAAGCAAGAGGCTGGAGCTATAGGGTGAGTTCAGATCCCAGGCATAAAGGCTAGTGAGCTCCGAACGATCCTGTCTGTTTGCCTGGGACCACCAGGGAGGGGAGTACCTGTGAGAGAGGGTGAGAAAATAAAGATATGACAAAACGGATTGAAACCAGTGGCTTTAGAGGGAATGGCTTAAAGGAATAGTTCAACCAAAAAATGAAATTTCTGTCATTATTTACTCCATGTCACTGATTAAGCCAATGGTGTTTGCTGTCAATAACATCAAACCTGGTGCAAAGTTTCTAAAGGCTCAATATTTTAATGGAAGATTTGAGAGATGGAGGGGAAGATTTTCAGTAAATAGCAACTTAAATTTCGGTCTGTCTGTAACACAAATCTGTTGTATGGCTTTAAAAGACATAGTTCATAGTTCTGGAGTCATATGGACTACTTTTATGATATTTTTATTGTGCTTTTTTTGTCTGATCTGGAGCTCAGCAGTATATAAACCATCCACTTTTGCTGTATAGAAAAGAGCAGCCCAGACATTCTGTCTAACATCTTTTGTGTTTCACGAAAGAAGGAATATAATAATAGTTTTGGGTAAACTATTCCCTTACATTTTTTTAATAGACAACATAAGCAAAATAACATTACATACACCTTTGATAGGAACTTATATCTAGGCAACTTCTGTGGAATTTTATTGCATAATCTTCAAGCATTCAGAGAAAACCATGTTTTGTAAATTAATCAGATAACACCCTCCATTCCTCAAGGTTCTTGATTGTCTTGTCATGAGTATCGCTCAAAGTTTTAACAAAAGAACAGTGCACCGGTATTGTTCACCATTTCAGAAAAGACAATGATGCATTTTTCATGCTGAATATTCAACCAAGCACAGCTGTCAATTCAAATTCTATCAAAACAAGGCAGTGTCTATCACTGTCAAGAGACAGCAACTTTATTAAAGCAGATATGTGGGGTAATCTGTTTAGCTCTTAGAAAAGCCTGAATAATAACTTCTACCTCTCGTTCTCTGGTTCTTTCATTCTCTCTCTCTCTCTCTCTCTCTCTGTCTGTCTCTCACCCATATGTATATTCAAAAATAAGATGCCCTCTCACCTGCATATGTTACATTGAGCAGTATTTAGTGACACCTGTTAGAGGAAACAGCTATAAAAAGCACCTGAAATGAATTGCTTAAATTGATTTTCCGATCCAATTGCCTGAGGAAAAGCATAGTTTTAATTTAAAACACTGATTAAGAGCTAACAAGTAGGCCAGTAGAAACTGGAACTATATGAAATGGTTTCAGAAAGTTCAGTCTCTTATTCCAGTTGCTTAAAGATGAAACTGGTGGTCACTTCTAGTTCTCCTGTCTTGATTTACCCACCCTGTCTGCTTTGTATTCCCCAATCCTGGTGTTGTTTTAACATAGTGACATACAGTAGAAATGCAACCCTTGCTACCCATCCTAATCTTTATTATTTTGTAAATGCATGACCTTTAAGTCTCCACTATGTCTGAAACTACTACGCTTTTTCCATCATCACAATGCCGAATGTGGAGCTAGGCCCAGTGCCCAATCTGCACTACTAAAAAGCTTATTTTTTTTATCAGTATTAGTCAGTATTCATTATTTGTTTTACAGTAAAAACGTCTACTACAAAAAGACAAATTCACTTGAGAAGAAAAATGATGTAAGATATTACATGAAAGATATTAAGTGAGGTTTATGCTATACAGTAAAACAAAGGAAAACCTATTTGCCAGTGGGGTGAGAAAAATAAATGTATTTTCCATTTGAATAAGTTTATTTTTCTCACCCCAATGGCAAACAGTTTTTTCCCTGTTGTTTTAAGCATAAACCTCACTAAATTTAGCTTAATTTCTCTGAAAATAAGACTTTTTATATTATATAATTTTGCTTCAAGTAAAAAAAGTGTCTTGTTTTAAGGTTGTTTAGATACTGTTACTGTAAAACAAGATTTATTTTCCCTGTTCATAATAAAATTATTTATTTTAAAGTATCATATGTTTGAACCGATTGCTTTACATTTTATTAGTAACTTCATGAATGTTACAGCCTGTTTGTAATGGCATAAAAATGCTGAATTGTATGACTTTGCATGTAAAAAAAAAAATGTTTTTCTAAACTATGCAGCTTCGTAGAAACATTTTCCAAAAATGACATTGTGGCAACAGGCAAATCCCCAGTTATCATAACGTGACTAAAACATTATTTAAAGGTTATCATAACCTTGAAAACTTAATTTGCAAACTTCTTTATCAGATTTTCACTCTCTTGTTTCACTATAAAAAAAAGTAAAGAAATCTTGTTTAAAGCAGTAATGGGCAGTAGCTTTGCTACAAATAGTGAAGCTATTAGCTTAACTACATTTCTGAGAGGTGAGGTTTTCAGTCGCTTTGGCTTATTTCTTTAAACACTCTTAACATTCTCTAAACTGTAAGTGCAATTGTCACAACTGATTTATAGGACATCAACTCTATTGCATGTCTGCAAATGTAGTAACTCACTTAAAACATTTAATTCATACTTCAAAACTTAGTTATTGTGTCAGTAAATTGGCCAGTGCCAAAATGTTTTTTGTCATCATGTGAGCCGTACTGGTCAAAATGTTTAGATGTTTTTTCACCACTTTTTTTTGACACTGACTGCTTACTGTACTACACAAGAATGTCAGTTTTGTCTAGATGAATGCTATTGTGTATCACACTGAGCTTTTTAGATATCGATTTCAACAGTAGGTAAAGGCTTACTGGGAAAAGTCAATACTGTACAATACTGTAGTACACAGAAAAAGGATATGCACATATGTATACAGTAAATTTATTTTTGTAGCAATGTGTTACATGTAAACAATTCACATTTGCTTGTCCATTTTTACACATTTTACATGTAAAGTAATATATAGTGAACAAAAAATTGCCACAAAATGACATCCATGCAAAAAAAAAAAAAAAAAAAAAAAGAACCTGCAGTAGTTCTGTATAAAAATAAATCGTACCTCCTCAGAGTACGCAACTGTAATAATAATGAGCAGGCAAGGACAGGAACGGACGAGGATGAAGTGAGAACCCAAGTGCAGTTTATATACAAAAACGTGTATCCAAAACAAAACAACGACATGACTTGACTACATTACACCAACACAATAATTGACAAAAGACAACAGCAAACATGAGAGCTTAAATACATGGACAAGGGTAACATGAACTAAAACTGATAACAAGATAACCAGATTACTAAAACATGTACCAATGACACAACAAGACTGAAAGCAAGTTAACAAGACAATAATGAAAACAAGACACATGAACATGGAGGGAAACAGGATATCACTTGACCAGGAAACCATATGACATGAAACAGGAACAGGAACTAAACTTTCAAAATAAAAGACATGAACACAAAACATGAACAAAACACATTTAAACGTGACAGTAACACTACAAGTTCCCATCTTCGTGGTGGACATCCTGTTGCTCTTGTTGGTCTAGCCAGAGATTTAGCAGACATCACAAACATTCCATATCATATATATTTATGGTATATACATGTAAGTCTGACAGATTTTGATCATTGAATGGATCATTTTGCATGTGATGGCTCACACGATGAAAGAATATTTAGAAGTTGTGGAGAGTATGACAATTTCACTGAGAATCAAAACATCAGTTTTGATCAGCAAGTCATGTGCATTTAGTTATTGTGCAAACTGTAGACAATTGTACTTACTCTTTTGCACACATGTGCCAAAACACATGCAATTTGCTTAATTGAATAAGAAATTCAAATCTGGTGTGAACAAGAAACTAATTGTTCAGAGATTTGAACATTGATTTGAAAAAAATTATTCTCATTCGAGAATTGAGCCAAAGCGATTGAGGAAATCTGTAAATCAAGTAGCTTTTCAGTAGCGAAGCTGTATTTTTTATTAGGTAGCGCATAGCTTTGACAAAAGCTACACCGCTACATCATGCCTTGTACCCAGTGTTTACTATCGCCAGTTTTGAATCAGAATCAGATAGCTCATTTAAGTTGGTTCTTTACAATGAATTGGTCACACGTGATAGGAAATCGGTCTGAATCAGTTTGCAATTCAATCTGAATGGCACCCGCTGAATCATTTGATGCGGGCTCTCACTTGCCAACATGCTCACGGAATCTTTTAAAATATGGAAAATAAAGATAATGTTGGCAGGGTTGCCAACTTTGGATGCCAGGCTGGAGTGATGTCATTTTGATGTCATGGCCAGGGTGCATTAATAAACAGGCAAATCGTCATGTCCCTGGACATATAGTGCAAGTACTTGATACTATTAGGCCTTATATCTTTAATTTCTAACGCCAAAACAAGACCTCATCCAACCCTACAAGGCAAATATTTTTATGTATTTATTTTTGTTTGCCTCACGCCAGTTTACCTACCATTCACAATTTCAAAACACCTACACATTATGGCACAACCAGGGTTTTTCTTGGGTCCAAAAATGGTCTCCAGTGGTGGCTGAGGTACCAAGCTCACCCACAAGCTCAGTTGGTTTGTTACATAGTCGCAATTAATTACTAATTAACAGAATTACTAAACTTCATTTCATGTTTACATTGGAAATCTGGAACTTTTGGAATTTTACAATTGTTTTACTTGTAAATTAAATTAACTTAATTTAAATTAAGACCTTATTTTTATAGGGCTAGTTATAATATTCTGACCATATATCTACAGTATGAGTTTGCCACTTTTCTTTCCTCAGTGGGCTGGTTCTGAGTGAAACACTGGCTCTAGCACCAGTGTGTGTCTGTGACTGTGTGTGTGTTAGTCCCCTTAATGTTTACAGATCTCCTCAGATTATATGTGTTATAGGTTTGACATGTTGTGCATTCTGAGATGCTATTCTGCTCACTACAGTTGTACAGAGCGGTTATCTGAGTTACCGTAGCCTTTCTGTCAGCTCAAACCAGTCTGGCCATTCTCTGTGACCTCTCTCATCAACAAGGCATTTCCGTCCACAGAACTGCCATTCACTGGATGTTTTTTGTTTTTGGCACCATTCTGAGTAAAAGACTGAGTAAACTCTAAAGACTGTTGTGCATGAGAATCCAAGGAAGTCAGCAGTTACAGAAATACTCAAACCAGCCCATCTGGCACCGACAATCATGCGAGGTCGAAATCACTGAGATCACAGTTTTTTACCCATTCTGATGGTTGATGTGAACGTTAACTAAAGCTCTTGACCTGTATCTGCATGATTTGATGCATTGCACTGCTGCCACATGATTGGCTTAATAAGATAATCACATGAATAAGTAGGTGTAAAGGTGTTTCTAATAATCTATCTATCTATTTATCAGCATAAAAACATGTAAAATATCAGAAAACGTAATCCACTTTAATCCACTTAAATATATCAGAGTCAGTGAGACTCATGGTCTGTTGAGCTCCACTGAAGTCATGCTTCACTGGGATTCAATGGTATTTACCTGTACTGTTTATTTTAATGGAGCAAAAATCAATTCTCATTGGACAATAGGCTATAAAAAAAATCATTTTGGGTTCCGGCCTGGTGCTGCGCTTCACTGGGAGTCTAGGAGTGCTATATGAATAGGAAGAATTATCAGATTGATTACTGGATGTGGGTTTTCAATAAATGTTTTTTTTTTTTTTTTTTTTAATATGATGATTGGGAGGGCTCTCAAATGGATGGGACTTTGCAACAAACAACCAATAATTGAAACTGTGATGCACATGGTTAACAGCATTTAATGTGTAAAACATTGCTGTACTTAGTCTGTTAAAATGTAGAATGCTTGGCAATACAGGCCGTAGTGCAGACATAGTTGAATTCTGGCATCAAACATTTATTTCAGCCTTTTTAAAATGTCTTTTTTTTTCTATTAGCATTTGTGAATATTGTAAATTTACAGTTCTGAGCATGGTCATTTATTTTAGGTTATAAGTTCACTGTTTTGAAGAGCAAAAAAATAACAAAATATCACTAAGTACAGTTTTCCCACCTCCAGCCTCTATTAAACAGTAACTAGTCTAAATATAGACTTATATTTAGATGGATGATTGTGGTATTATGTTTACCACCAGAGAACAGGGACGTGATCATCAGCTAAGCAGGATATGCTCTCTTTGTTTGCTTGTTAATAAGAGACAAAATAAATGTATGGTCATACATCAAAATTAATCTCCAGTTGCCTTAGAAGCAGCACAATTATGTTCTCTGAAGTGAACTGAACGAAAACCTTTTTAAAAATTAGAGTTTGAACAATTAGTGCTCAATAACTATGAGTCAGTAATGTACATATCTACCTATATATTTTAATAATAGCTTCTCCTTTCAGAAGACGTTCTTACTAGGGGCGTGACGATACACTTAGCTCACGAGACGAGACGATACACGATACTGGGTTCACGAGAACGAGACGAGACGATATTTTAACACTATATACATCACCGGTCAACTCATTCTTTATTTTATATATATATATATATATATAATTTTTTTTTTTTTTTTTTTCACATTTTAGAATAATAGTAAAGTCATCAAAACAATGGAATAACATAAATGGAACTATGGGAATTATGTTGTGACAAAAAAAAAATCCAAAATAAATCAAAACTGTGTTATATTTTAGCATCTTCAAAGTAGTCACCCTTTGCCTAGAAATTGCAGACATGTACTCTTGACATTTTCTCAACCAACTTCTTGAGGTATCACCCTGGGATGCTTTTTAAACAGTACTGAAGGAGTTCCCATCTATGTTGGGTACTTATTGGCTGCATTTCTTTATTATTTGGTCCAAGTCATCAATTTCAAAAACTTTTTTTTTTTTTTTTTTAAATAAATTTTAGTTTTGTAATGAAATAAATTAACTTGGTTGCACAATTATATTTTTGTCTACAAAACTAATTTCACATGAGTATCTTCAGACATGGTTGATTTTAGTTGAGAACTGTGGTGGTTCTGTAGGTGTCTTTGCATAGTGCTTGTGTTAGCCGTGGTGTACGGCACTATTTTCTTACAGTGCTGACATATTGGCTATGTCTCGTTTGGAAGGCTGCGTCCAAACGAGACACAAAAATTAAACGAAACAGCCTCTGACGTATGCAGCCGATAAATGCAACCTCCAGAGGATGCAGCCTTCCAAACGAGACACAGCCTTTGTTCGTGTCTTGTCTGTCACTCTGTCGCCGTTTATTGTTTCCACCGGGTACCTAAAATGCTACCACACAAACTATTTAAAAGTGGCGGGGCATCTTCTATGCTAATCTCACACTCCGTCATGCTGATATCGTCATGCTTTTCACATCAACGAGAAATATCGTCACGTTTTAATATCGCAAGATCTCGTGGCATGAGATCTCGTCACACCCCTAGTTCTTACCTTTTTGTTAGAGCTATGTTGCAGCATACCTATAGGCTTATACAATGTACGTTTTGTTACACACACTAATGATGGGTGAAGTGACAACATTTAAAGGGGTCATGAAATGGAGAATCAAATTTTCCTTGATATTTAGACATATAAGAGGTAACTGTACCATACAAACATACTGTAAATTTAAGAACTCAAAACCTCCTCCCCAGTCTAAAAAGAGCATTTATATTTGCCACCCTGCTGAAACGTCTTTTTTTTAAGTCTGTCTGTTCTTGACATTACGAAACATTGCTCATTTATATTTACACATCCCACAGCATGCGTCATTGCACCCTTGGCCCCACCCATTGCTGCGCAAGTCAAGAGAGCAGGCCTTGTGTGGCTAACTGTTCCAAACATAACACCAAAGAGGACCCATCTGGACTATTTTTGATTTATATACAGGTGCATCTCAATAAATTAGAATGTCGTGGAAAAGTTAATTCATTTCAGTAATTCAACTCAAATTGTGAAACTCGTGTATTAAATAAATTCAATGCACACAGACTGAAGTCGTTTAAGTCTTTGGTTCTTTTAATTGTGATGATTTTGGCTCACATTTAACAAAAACCCACCAATTCACTATCTCAACAAATTAGAATATGGTGACATGCCAATCAGCTAATCAACTCAAAACACCTGCAAAGGTTTCCTGAGCCTTCAAAATGGTCTCTCAGTTTGGTTCACTAGGCTACACAATCATGGGGAAGACTGCTGATCTGACAGTTGTCCAGAAGACAATCATTGACACCCTTCACAAGGAGGGTAAGCCACAAACATTCATTGCCAAAGAAGCTGGCTGTTCACAGAGTGTTGTATCCAAGCATGTTAACAGAAAGTTGAGTGGAAGGAAAAAGTTTGGAAGAAAAAGATGCACAACCAACCAAGAGAACCGCAGCCTTATGAGGATTGTCAAGCAAAATCGATTCAAGAATTTGGGTTCAAGGCATCAAGAGCCAACACACACAGACGTGTCAAGGAATTTGGCTACAGTTGTCGTATTCCTCTTGTTAAGCCACTCCTGAACCACAGACAACGTCAGAGTCGTCTTACCTGGGCTAAGGAGAAGAAGAACTGGACTGCTGCCCAGTGGTCCAAAGTCCTCTTTTCAGATGAGAGCAAGTTTTGTATTTCATTTGGAAACCAAGGTCCTAGAGTCTGGAGGAAGGGTGGAGAAGCTCATAGCCCAAGTTACTTGAAGTCCAGTGTTAAGTTTTCACAGTCTGTGATGATTTGGGGTGCAATGTCATCTGCTGGTGTTGGTCCACTGTGTTTTTTGAAAACCAAAGTCACTGCACCCGTTTACCAAGAAATTTTAGAGCACTTCATGCTTCCTTCTGCTGACCAGCTTTTTAAAGATGCTGATTTCATTTTCCAGCAGGATTTGGCACCTGCCCACACTGCCAAAAGCACCAAAAGTTGGTTAAATGACCATGGTGTTGGTGTGCTTGACTGGCCAGCAAATTCACCAGACCTGAACCCCATAGAGAATCTATGGGGTATTGTCAAGAGGAAAATGAGAAACAAGAGACCAAAAAATGCAGATGAGCTGAAGGCCACTGTCAAAGAAACCTGGGCTTCCATACCACCTCAGCAGTGCCACAAACTGATTACCTCCATGCCACGCCGCATTGAGGCAGTAATTAAAGCAAAAGGAGCCCCCACCAAGTATTGAGTACATATACAGTAAATGAACATACTTTCCAGAAGGCCAACAATTCACTAAAAATGTTTTTTTTTTATTGGTCTTATGATGTATTCTAATTTGTTGAGATAGTGAATTGGTGGGTTTTTGTTAAATGTGAGCCAAAATCATCACAATTAAAAGAACCAAAGACTTAAACTACTTCAGTCTGTGTGCATTGAATTTATTTAATACACGAGTTTCACAATTTGAGTTGAATTACTGAAATAAATGAACTTTTCCACGACATTCTAATTTATTGAGATGCACCTGTATATTCATGCACTAGACAGACATCTTTGACCACTTGATACATATCTCATGCTGCTTTTAAAAGATGCGGTGTCAAGTAGTGGTCGACCGATATATCACCGAGGCTGATTATTTGGCCAATATTCAGAATTTTTTAATAATCGCATCGGCCGATAAATTTTCCCCTTTGGCCGATTTGTTTCTTGAGGGCGCAGAGAATCGCCTGCTTGCATATGAAGCAACTGAGACATGTAAACGACCAGTCATGGTTCGTTTTGTTGTTACGTGCCATCGTGTTGCTACAATAATAGACCGGTGTGCAACACGGTGTCATTTAAATGGTGCGCATATCAGAGCCGCGGCAGATGCATATAAGCTCATAATATTGAAGTACTTGCCTGTTTCATTCACCCTTTCTCTCCTCAACAGTTCCCTGTAACTTTAACTGTCTTGCCTAATGATAAAAAGGCAAATATCAGTAAAACTAATATCATATACCATCTGCAAATATGTGCATATCTCGTTTAAACAGATGTAATAAACCAACCTCACTTAACTTCAGCAGATCCAGTATCCTGTGGAACGCTCATAAATCTTCCTCTGAAGCACGTATTCTAACAGTCTCTCCTCAACAGTTCCCTGTAACTTTTCTAATGATAAAAGGCAAATATCAATAAAACTTATATTATATACCGTCTGCAAATTTGCAGATATCTCGTTTAATGTAATTCACGAACCTCACGAAAATCCAATGTTTTCTTCCCGTCGAGCGCTCATCTAATATCTTCCATCAGCCAGAATCAAAAACTTCAGGATCAGGATAAAAAGTTCCTCTGATTCACAAATCATGACTGTCAGTCCATGACAATCCAAGCAGGTGATCCAGGCCATTTAAACTGTCAGGAGACTGCTGCTTGTGCTGGATCCGTACAAGCACATGAGTGCAACTTCAAAGTAAAAGCACTTCATGTGTGCTATAAGTAAATGTCTTATTCACTATGCACTGTATGTGCGATTGGTGTGATTCGGTATTTTTTTGAGAAAATACTATTGTTAATGCGCACATGCCATCCATGGTTGCTGGACTGCTGTGTGTACTGTTATTTCCTTCTTTCTAATATATTAACAATTTATTCATGTGCAAATATTTGATGACTAAACAGAAATCAGAAGAAACTGCTATCTACCATTTAAAATACAATATATATATATATATATATTTTACAGTTCAGTGTGAAATTGAGAAAATCCCGTGCTAAATAAGAGTTTATTAATGTTTTAGCAATTTTATGTTTGTTATTTACTATATTGAATTGTGTGATAGCGGCATTTTATTGGCCTATCGGCCACCCTGCTCTCTGGACATTGGCATCGGCATCGGCCATTTAAAAAAAAAAACATGTCGGTCGCTCAGTAGTGTCAAGTTACAATACTGAATTCAGCTGCTGTCTGTGTTGCTTTGAGCACAAACACGTCATGGACGCGTTCTTTCGCCCATCTGCGCTATTTTTAATTGTTGGTCTGTGTAAACATAGGACATCTTTGACGATGGACGTCTTGGACAATGGACGTCTTTGACCGTTTCGGTGTGTTTACGGCGATGTCCGCCTTCAGTATGTGTGTGCATAATTTCACCATTCTTTGGACTATGATGTGTTCATTTTTTTTGGCTCATATCAGTGTTGATTGTTTATGAACCGTCATGATACGATTCAAGCTTTGCAAAGGAACTGTTATTGAAGGATGGGGCAGTTAAAAACACTTCAAAAACATAAGTAAAGTGTTTCATTTATAAATATTTCAAATGTCAAGACTGTTTGATTAGTTTATGGTGCTAAGTGTTAACAGTTGTGCTTTATGAACATTTTAATATATTCGGATACAATATGTTGGATGTGCATTGTGTGTAAACCCTGCAATATTGTTTTATAATGTTCTTTTGATTGAGTTTGCAGAATTTGAGGGGCTGCATGATGTTAGCCAATCAGAACAGTGGGCGTTACTTTGAAGTTTTAAGGAGGTGCTTAGGTCAAAACCGAGCATTTCAGGAAGAAGGCCAAAAGCAGGGTGGAAATCATATATTATATTACTGTGTCTGTTTTGGTGCAAAAAAAATTCATAAAATTATCTTCCTTGAGTTCCAATGATAATAAAAATATTTTAAAAAAAATAGCACTTCGTGATCCTTTAAAGGTCATCAGCGTTTTGTACCAGCAATGAAAATGTATTTATAAAGTTTTATATTTAAAAATATATATTTTTTTCCCTATGACAATGGAATTGGCTGTTTTTCCTTGCCATTTATTGTCTCTGAAATAAATAAATGGCTCTCCGTTTTATTACGCTACATACAGTATGTGTCACGGAGTTCTGGAGAAAAAAGGACCAGGTGAAAGCCATCAGAAATATTGCGAGTCACAAAAGATGTTTTCTTTAGTAGGTTGAGTAATGCACATCACTTGCATCAGCAAGGTTCTGAATATCATTCTAACAATTCTATTTAAACAAGACAATGTTGAGGTTTTTCACGTAGTTACTGGCCAACTGGCAAATAATTATTTGATTTATTTGCCAAAGCTTTACTCGCATTTGGTGCTTGTTGGGTGTTAATTTTGAAATCTTCGTATAATACAATAAGCAGATAATCTTTAGAAAAAGAGTGATCTTCCTACATGCACAAATAATCTTTCAAGCAGTACATTATATTCACAGTTTGCCCTCTACTAAATGAATGAAATTTGAGTATTACTTCATGTACAGACACTTTTGATCTCATAATACCCATTTAATCGGTTTACTCAAGTACCCTTTTCACAGATTCAAGTTCATAGTCAATTACTGACCAAGAATGTTAAACTAAGCATTTTCAACTGTATACGCTCTGAAATACTGACACACGTGCCCACTTTTACACAATGTATCCTTTTTTTGACTTGTGTTGCTGCCCTACAAGGAGTCACAATGACAGATGATTTGTATGTGCATGTTTACAAGCCCCTTTCCCAAAAGACAGGATGCTGTTATTTAACAGAGAACAGAGGATTAATTGTATCCGTGCCGCTTACACCATGCGCAAAGACTAAATAGCATGACCACTGCCAGGACAGGTGCCCAATCTCTGACTGACCAAGAAACCTTCAGCACTGATCCATGCTGGCATATGCATAAGTCATTTTCACCTCTTTGAATAATTGATATTAATAAAGCAGGTTGTATCAGCAAAAGAGCAAATTATTATTATTTTTTTTAAAGTACAGTATTTTATGGCCAATGTTACAATATAAGGCCTGTTTCACACTGTTACTGCATTTATAATGATTGCACAAATAGAATTTAAGCTGATCTCAACATAAAGATGCCCTGCAAACCTACAGTATTTATCGATACAATCCTTTTGCAATATATGCTTTTATGAAGCAACTTTAAATAATGGTTTGAAATACTAACCAACTGTTTGAGAAAAGACCTCTTTTAGACTTGATGCACACGAAGTGACAGGCGCAGAGCACAATTCAGTAATTCTGACTGAATCCAAACAACTGTAAGTTATCATGAAATCAAATTTACCTTATTTACTTTCCTAAAGTACCTGCTCTTATTGTGCAGGTTATAGTTTTTCATCTGTGCACATTACTCCACATTCAAAATGTTTGTTTTTGTAATCTTTTATCAAAATGTAATAGTTTCTGAATTTAATTTCTGGCTCTATTCTGGTATCTATCCTGATAGATCAAATCATGTCTAGTCCTTATTTTTTCACATAGAATTACATCAGATTATGAAAGTAAATTACAAACTGCATTTTATATTGATTTAAAGCAATTTATAGTCTGCAATTTGGGGTGTAGGTTCACGTCAGTTTAAATGCTGTTGCATTTACGCTGATGCCTCGCTTATGCATATACCAACCTGTCCGTGGAGGTGATGGAAGTTTTATTGCAGTAATCAGCAGCTGCTAATGTGACACAATGGTGATTGAAACGCAATGGTGATTGCCCATTACTGATTACAACTTGATGCCTTTTACTCTTTTTATTTGCATGTGTAATGTTGCTTGATGTTGGACAGGGTCACAGAACAAAAGTATTCACTCTTTACCAATTCCAACATTATCCTCCTGAGACCCCCGTGTGACTGCTGTGTGCATTTTCTGTTTCTTGATTTGTAACTAGTAGCACCTAATAAACAAGAAAGAAAAAAAAAAGCTTTCCTAAAAATTGATGTCTACATACAGTATGTGGACAGCGAGACTACGTTATGAAATAATAAATACAAAAAATAAAAAAATAAACCCAAGCTCTAGAAAGTCTAGAGCCCATCAAATTGTTTCTTTCCAGGAGTGTTGGTTACTCATGTTTTTGAGACGTTACAGACATTATAGCTGATTTTCTGTAAAGCTGAATAAATAGTCACACTTTATATTAGATGGCCTTAACTACCATGTACTAACATTAAATACATACGAGACTATGCTGTGTAACTACATGTTGTTCTGCAAAATACCCACATTTGCTGCTACTGAGGTTGAGGTACGGGTAGGTTTAGGAGTAAGGGTAGGGTCAGGATAAGGGGTTATAGTTAGGTTTTGGGGTATGGGTTATGGGTAAAGTTAACTGTGTAACTACAAATCTAATGCAGGTACTTTAAATGTAATTTCAGTGCAACAACCTGTATGTACATAATAAGTACATTGTATCAAATGGTTAAGTACATAGTTGTTAAGGCCACCTAATATAAAGGGGGTCCGAATAAATAATTCTTATTCAAAGTAATGGCCAGCATCTTCCAATGCCAACTATTTTAAAATAAAATGTAGCATTATAAAATTCTGAATCTACATACTGATTACCATTGCCCCATGTCTGCCAAACATGTTGAGTGGTCCAAACATCATCTGCAGCCTGAAACTGAACTTTTGGTTTGATTTTAGTATTGAATGCACTTAGCTGCATAGAAAGCTATAGGATGCTCCCTTGCTCCCTATTTAGTTAATGACTTAACCTCCAGTGTGCTGTCTGTCTGCACTGGTCTCAGAACAGTTCAAAATGCACCTTATTTTCATCTTAACTCCATATAAAGCCTCTTTAAAAAAAGCTTCTTTTGAGGAAATGCTTTTGAGTTTCCACATATGTGGACATCATGTTTATCAGGGCGCTGACATGCAAAGATTTTTTAAAGTGGCATATCAAACGAAACTAGAGAGACTCCTTATTACAACCAAACAGGTTTCAATGAAAAAACTTAGAGATTTCTTGCAAGAGGCACTTTTGTTGGCACTGCGTCCATAGGAGCGCTTCAGGGAAATCGACGGCATGCTGTTGTGTCGCATGATTCGGTGTGGTGGAAATTGAACCCTTTAAATAACAGTCTAGAGTCTTGTGAATGGTGTTCAGTCAGTTTTTATTCATGTAAATAATGCATTGCGTATAGCGAAGCCAAAATACTATGTCCACGGATATGGACGCGGGGTCGCACGAGGTTATTACCGTACTTGCAAAGTGGCTCTGTATTGCCATTCAGTATTATATTTAGCACTGAATTGATATTCAGTGACAGTGTCTCATTTCCCAGAACTAAACACTAAAACCTTGGCTTAACTAATGCAATAATTTTTTGTATTTACTTTATTTACTTTAATTTTATTCTTTACCTTTTACACCTTTACGAATGTTGGAATTTGATTCTCTGTGATATTTGTATTTTTAACCAGTTCACAGTGTGCAGGATATTTTTTGTTGCAATGTTTTACGTTCTATATGTTGTTTGCATAAGTATTCAGTGCCAATGTTGCAGATGTTCTAAATTTGCACAGATATGATACAATTGCTCTAATGAGGACACAGTTGCCTTACAATTGGCCTCTACCTGTGAGTCATTTAAACAACTTCCATATTCTCTGAATAGAAACCCCACAGTTAAGAGACTATTATTTTAAAGGAGTGCTTGAAATTGAAGACTACAGATCATTCCTAAGATGGTACCATGAAAGTACCATAACAAATGCATATATTAGAATAAAGTTGGAGAATAATATCTGGGAACTGCTGGTTCAGTTAACAGAAAGTGGAAGCTGCTATATCAAACCACCCAGACACTTCCTTGAAAAGGTCATCCCTCAAAACTCTCTGTGCAAACATTAAGGAGACCTGTGAGAGAAGCCACAGAGAATGTATCAATCACTCTGAAGAACTACAGAGTTCAGTAGCAGAGAATGGAGTAAAGTTGCAGTTACCACAAATATAATGACTCAGTTAAGATACAGGAATTTATGGTCAGAAAAGACCAAGTAATAACTTTTCAGCTAATATTCAAAGCAATATGGGTGCTGCAAATGTAACACTGCCACAACCTAAAAATTATCGTCGACATTTGACTAAACTGAACAACAAAATCATACCTTAACTGTGTGGGAGGCTGGTACATACTGTCCCCAAAAGATTTAAAGTGAAATGGCTTGGCGTGTGACTTTTCTTTCCTGATGTATTCCCTATTAAAACTGAAGGTTGGGGAAGAACATATCGAAGGGCTCAGTTCTTTTTTTTTTTTTTTTTTTTTGTTTTTTTTGAGGCAGGTCGTAAAAGGGGAAAGGAAATTCTCATTATAGAGATTACTTTGGATATGCCCGTGAGTGCAAAATGAGGGTGTTTTCCAAACTGCATTTTTGTGCCTTTGAAGGGCACATCGGGAAGAGGACGTCACTCGAAGGTTGGTTCCAAACAAAAGAAAGAAATTTTTTTTCACAAAGGGCCCTTTCACAAGGCTTTTAGTTGTGGCTACATTCAAATTTTAATGCCATGCTCCCTTCAGAGTGCCCAAATCAAGAGCTCTGTCCTTCGTAGTGAGTAGTGCATAGAGATGATCACTTTCGATTGGAATTCACCCCGAGTCATCAGTTTGAAAGACTGTAAATTTTAAATTTGTGTACCAGCTAAATGGCAATTTTGTCAACTTTTAGGAATACACTAGCATGCTGTAAAAGGTGGCTCTGCAAAATATTAAAATATGGGGAATGAATAACAGTTGTGGAGAGTAATCATAATACAATCTCACATAAAAATCTGGTTAATTTTGATTTCATGTTCACTTTAACTGTGGTACTTTGCTAGACCTGTAACGATCTCTCAACATATTTTGTTTCTCCATATCTCCAGCCCTCACCCTGTGAATGGTGTCGCTGCGAGCCAAATAACGAGGTGCACTGTGTGGTCGCTGACTGTGCAGTACCAGAGTGTGTCAACCCAGTGTACGAGCCGGAGCAGTGCTGCCCCATCTGTAAAAATGGTAAGATCAGCCTATTTCTTATTATAGCTTCTACTGAGATTGGGGCTCTGTATATTTCATGGGAAAGACGAAAATACCTGCAAGGTGTACTTTGGAGTATACCTTGGGAGTACTCTAATGTTCCAAAGGTAAGCAAATAGTTTTGCTGACTGTCATACATCAGTGATCATGCAATTTCAGTGAGACAGATGTTATATTGTGGTATAAATAAACAGCTGTATGAACAGCTTATTTAAAGGAATATTTCACCCAAAAGTAGCTACAGTCACCATTTAATTTCACTGACTATGTAAATGCATTAATTGTTTCACATTGAACATCCTGTTTCACTCAAAAATATGGTAGTACCACAATCTGTGACATTTAGCTGTTAAACAGACCACAAATGGCAAATTCTTCAATGTTATAACCTATCTACACTCATTTTCAGAAGGTACAACTGATTCGAAAATGTAATCTTTGATTTAAATGTGCACTTATTATTTCTTGCGCTTGTTATTTTGGATGTAGAACCATGCAAGATCAATAGTTTCTGGTTCCAAATGCCATTGTTGAAATGTGCTATTCACAGTCAGTCATTATGTGAGCGAAAGTGTAATAGGGAGATTACTGAGATAAAGCCTCATGTGAGTGTGTATTTACTTGGAGAAGGAGCTGCAACACCAAGTAAAAAAACAGAGCTTCAACTTTATTGATGAAAAACTTGTACAACTTAGAAGTTGTAAATACCTATTTTTTTATTTGTATCCCTTTTTCTCCCAATTTGGATTGCCCAATTCCCACTACTTCATAGGTCCTCATGGTGGCGCGGTTACTCACCTCAATCCGGGTGGCGGAGGACTAGTCTCAGTTGCCTCCGCTTCTGAGATTGTCAATCCGCACATCTTATCACGTGGTTTGTTGTGCATGACGCCACAGAGACTCCGCATGTGGAGGCTCATGCTACTCTCTGCGATCCACGCACAAATTACCACGCGCCCCACTGAAAGCGAGAACTACTAATCAGGACCACGAGGAGGTTACCCCATGTGACTCTACTCTCCCTAGCAACTGGGCCAATTTGGTTGCTTAGGAGACCTGGCTGGAGTCACTCAGCACACTCTGGATTCAAACACACGACTCCAGGGTTGGTAGTCAGCGTCAGTACTTGCTAAGCTAACCAGACCCCCCAAAAACCTAGTTTTAATAATAAAAAAATAAAAAAAATAAAAAAAGTACTTTTAAAAACTATTAATTTAAAAAGGGGTAGAACTCTCTAGAGTAGCTACACATGAAGTGCTGGCAAAGAAAGAAATTCTGGTTTTATATAAGGTTTACAGGTTGACAGTGTCATTCAAATAATCTTTTTGTTAGATTTTCAGGATGAAACAGAATAAGGATTGCAGCATAGTTTCGGTATTCAACTTTAAAGAAATAGTGTTGCTCCTTAGAGTGCCTCAGGAGACATGTTTGAAAATAGATAAGTTAAGAAATCATATCTAATCTTCTAACTGCAACTTTTAAATCTATGAATTTCCCCCACTTGTTCCCTTCTGGCACACACTGACCTACATTCTTCAGGATCCACATTACAATAAGAAGTGTGGTGTAAAGTATAGTTGCTAAATACAGACTAGCTGCGCCTTCATCCTTTACTTGCACACAAAGACATGCAGAGATGCGCACACACAGATACGCAAACCTCGCCTTCAGCCTGGAAGAGAACTAATCCAGAAAGACAGTGCTCGGTGATGAGCCAGTGGTGGTGGCATTTCAGGGAGGCTACGGTAAAGCCAGTCTCCTGGAGGATGCAGCCAAGTCTGCTTCCAAGTTCTTTAAAGGGTCATATCATGAGGAATCAAATTTTTTCCCCTGCTGAAAAGGCACTGCTGGTCATCAGCATATGCTGTGCTTTGAATGCTGCTCTCCAGCATGGTCAATTTGTCAGCCAGATTCATCAGAATATTATGCTGGTTGCATAATGATCTTTTATAGCTGATGTGTGTCATTTTTTCAATATTAAAGTTATTTCTCCCATCCCAGCTTAATATGCAAAGTCAAGTCAACTATAAGTAAGCTATTTGTAGGTTGATTTCACCTAAAAATGTAACACTGTAGCACTGTTCCTCTGTTTGTTTGAGCAGCCCATCCAGCCCAACAACAATGGCGTGAGTTTGAGGCAGGACTATCTGTTTGTAAAACCAATGGAAGAAAGGGGAGATTTTCCGGAATCTGTATAAAGCAATTATTTTTGCAACTCTGTTTGGTGACGCTACTGCCGTGGTAATTACACACTTTAAAGATAAAATTACTATTAACATAACATAATTTTAAGAACTCAAAACTTCATGTGCTGTCCAAAAAGACCATTTAAACTAAGCTGGAAAAAAAAAAGAAAAAAGAAAAACTCACATGCTCATCATTTCACACATGAAGAGGGTTTACATAGAAATCATACAGGCACTGTAGCAATATAAACATTTAGTCTGTTTAAAGGGATAGTTCACGCAAATATGAAAATTCGCTCATTTACTCACCCTCATGCCATCCCAGATGTGTATAACTTTCTTCTGCTGAACACAAACACAAGCTCTGTAGGTCCATTCAATGCAAGTGAATGGTAGCCAGAACTTTGAAGGTCAAAAGTGTTTAAATCCATATCTTCAGAAGCGATATGACAGGTGTGGGTGAGAAACAGATCCATATTTAAGTCCTTTCTTTACTATAAATTTTCCTACCTGCCCAGTAGGTGGTGATATGAACGAAAAATGTGAATTGCCAAGACCCAAAGAAGAAGAATGTGGACGTGAAAGTGGAGATTTCTAGGAAAAAGACTTAAATATTGATCTGTTTTGTCATCATATTGCTTCTGGAGATATGGATTTAAACACTTTTTTGACCTTCAAAGTTCTGGCCACCCTTCACTTGCATTGAAAGGAACTACAAAGCTGAGATTGTTCTAAAAATCTTTGTGTTCAGCAGAAGTCATATACATCTGGGATGGCATGAAGGTGAGTAAATGAGAATTTTCATTTTTGGAGGAACTATCCCTTTAATTCGTGGAAAAGGAGTGGAAAATAGTTTAGCTGAAAAAAAAAAAAAACATTAAATAACTAATTATATGTGGACTTTAAAATGACATGATAAAAAGTTATATAAATTGTTTACACCTCAATCCCCATTAATGTATTCGATTGAGAGTTTTTATTTATTTATTTATTTTTTTGAGAATTTTCTATTCCTGATAATCTTATCAAGACTTTGGTTTAAAGTGACATCTTAGAGAATATATTAGCCAGAACCTTACCCAGGTTTTAGTGCGTTGCAATTTAGGGGAAAAGGGCAAAATAATTAGTGTGTGGGACTTTCTCTCAGTTAAATCTGTTCAAATAGCTTTTGCTTAAGACCTGCTCTAAACCATCAAACAAGAAGTCTGTCATTGAATCTCTCATATTGTTCCACATGGACAAACTGAGACGGTAAATGTCAAGAGACACTTATCCCAGCGTTGACAGAGTTGGCAGAGGATCAGTAATGACACTGGGAATGCCAAGTCTCAGTCAATCAAAATTCAGCCATGACTGCATAATTTTTTTTTTTTTAAAGAACAACTCTTTGCCTCACAATGCATATTCTTTCTTGCTATAAACATACAGCTCACATCTGACATCCTGCCAATTCATATCAAGACAATGTGGAAGCCTTGAATTTTTTTTTTCTTTTTTTTTTTAAATCTCTTTTAAAGGTGAAGTGTAATATTTGCGCCACTAGCAGCTACATACCAAATGTATTTGCAAAAATAATTACTGTTTTCAAAGTCTTAAATTGGTCGGACAAACAGGTAACCCCACCCAAAACTCATGCCAAAATTGCTGTGTCAGGCTGGTCAGGATGCTCAAACTAAGGGCAATGTTTTGATACTGCTATAGACCTACAGTGTTTACACTTTTCAGAGATTTCAACCTACACATGGCTTACATAGCTGACAAAACTGAAATGAGAAATTACACACCTCACCTTTAATAAAAACTTTCCGTTACCTAGTGCTTTTGATTTAAATGAATTGGAACTTTAAAAACAGGTTTTGGGCTATTATGTTTGAAGCCTCAAGATAAAATAATCTGCAGGCTTGCTACTGATTGCAAATGACTGAATTATGCCTCCTAAACATTGGCACTTGAAACAATGTTTTAAAGCCCATGTTAACTAGAAATTTGTCCAGCAATACTTAGCTCAAATTGCACATTGTTGGAAAGATAGTTGGCCATGTTTCTATGTGGGTGAGCCAATCATGAGCAACTATCTCTCAGTGGCTTCAGTGGTTACCATAGTAATTGGATGCTTGAGGGTTGCAGGCTAGCCTTAGGGCAATGACGTGGGCCTCCACTGCTTCAGAGTAACTTCAGTAATGCCTATGTTCAGCAAGTAGAAAGAGGTGTATGAGTGACCTAAATGAATAATATACTCAATATGAATGTTTTGTCATAATTTACTCACCCTCGTGTCATTCCAACCGTTACTTTTTTTTCCTTCCATGAAACACAAAAGGAGATCTAAGGCAGAAAATCTGAGATTTTGTTTTCCATACAAGGAAAATGGATGGTAATTTCTACTGCTAAGCTCCAAAAGTAGCATAAATGTAGTCAGTATAACTCATGCACTATATTGCAAGTTTTCTGAAGTCATATTATAGCTTTGTGTGAGGAACCGACCAAAATGTTAAGGAATAGTTCACCCAAAATGAAAATTCTGTCATTTACTCTATTCCTAATGTTGCTCAAAACCTATATGACTTTCTTGGAACACAAAAGGTGTATTTTTTTTTAAGACTTCACAGGGTTTATTTGCCATAATGCAAGTAAATAGTATCTCTGGTGTGCGAAGCTAAAAAAAAAAAAAAAAAACACCATAAAAGTAATCAATACAGCACATGCAATATATTCCAAGTCTTCTGAAGCAATACTTTGTGCAATGAACAGAAGAAATTTAAGTCGTTATTCACTATTGGGTAAACTATTCCTTTAAGTTATTAAGCCAATTTTAGTCCTTTTTGGAGCTTAGCATTATAAATCCTCATCCACTTATATTATATTGAAAACAGAAGTGTTGTGAAAAAAATCTTAGGCATAGTTTGTAGCAAAGATGCCGGGGCAGTTGTGTTAAGATCCATGTGCAGTTTAATAAACGTATGAACAGTACAACAAAGTAGCAAACAAAAGGATAAATGACAAAACAGGCAAGGGTCCAGTACACAGGAGGCAGTCCAAGAAATGCAAACCAAGTAAATCCGAGAGACAGAGGGGTAATCCAATAAACAGGCAAAAGGTCCAAAAACTCGCAAGCAGGCAGGCAGGCAGGCAGGGAGGCAGGGAGGCAGGGAGGGAAATACAATGAACAGGCAGGAGTCAAAAGAACAGGAATGATATTAACGCTCAGCACTGCAGAACAAGACTTTGCACTGAATGCAGGTAAACAGAGAATTTAAATAGTCTGGGATAGTATGAAAACAGGTGAGTGAGTAATCAGTCTGAGCGGGGGATTATGGGAAATATAGTTCATGAAGGGAAAGCTAGAATTCCGTAGATGGAGACCTCTGGCGGTATTCTGGAGAGATAGCAGATGCTGCAGGTGTAACATAGTTCATTAAACAGTTTACATCATGTACAATGTGCAGTGATGTTGTAATCAAGGATTTTATTGTCTTATTTATTTAAAAGCAGTCTGGGTCACTGAGGCATGCAGGGCCACTGTGGCGTAGAGTATGACATGATTCATTTTCAGTTTGTTTGATACCTGTCCACCTGGCCAAGGTGTCCTTGCATTAGTGACACATTTTATTGAACTGCACTCTTGCCAACTGCTCATAATTTCTACGAATAGAAATCAAATATTCAAGTGCATGTAAGACTCTTTTAGGTCTCTAGGGAGCATGCACAATATTCTGGAAGTAAAGCAATTTGTGCACAGCAAACCCAACTGCCCTTTTGCAAGTCTATTAACATGTCTGTGATGTGGTTAAAAGGCAATCTAGTTGTTTTCCCCCACAGTAAGATGGAGGTCATGATGCTTGAACTCTTTTTACAGTATGCAGCCTCATTGACTTTCACTGACGTAGAGTGAGAACCATATTTCAGAAAATACTGCCACATCAAATCAGCAGTTCTTTTCAAGGATTCGCTTTGCATATATGCTGAAACATAGCCGTGGCCTGTGCATTTTAAGTCTAGGCCTTCAGTGCGATTCATGCCATTAATAACACACAGTTTCACAATGAATAAGACACTGTATGCCTATCATACATTACGTCAAAGCCAACTAATAATACCAATTGACATTTTAAAAACACATCCGCGCATGAAAGCCAGAAGCAAGGAGGCCTAACACCAAGAAAAAGCTCTCTAATAATATTTGCGATTTAACATTTGCTTGCAATACATTTTGTTTGTCAGGGTACACGGTTCCTTTTCAAAACTTGATCCGACACTGAATGCTCAAGCAGCCTAATGTACACTTAGAAAACTCCTGATGTAGCTATAACAATACAAAAAGCACTCACCAATTTGCTTGAAGTGAAAATCAGTCCTCATTCCTGTTTAATTAATCAATCGCACGATCATGCTGAACATCTCAGGTTTTTAAATCTATAAGGATCTCTTTCTCAATGGCAATAACAGCAGTGATGACAGCTGACTCGTCAGCAAGATCTCGCGCTCTTGCCTTTAAATTACGTACATCACTTAAAGCGTGATTGCGTCACTCAAGGCCAGCTAGAAGGCATATCCTAAAGACCACATCCACCAAGAACAAATAAATCAATCTGATTGGCTGATGAATCTGACAATCTCACTTTAGATGCCTATTCACTGCAGTGTTGAGGGATTCTGTGGAAATTCTGAAGGCCTGAGGGGGTGGAGCTCAAACTCACACTCTGCTTTGGCTAAGGAGCATGGCTTCAGGCATTCAAACAGTTGTCACACTTGTAAGCATAGAAGAAAAAATTCTGATTGGATAAACTTTTTGTTGTTTGCTATTTGTTTGTAGATGAATTAGGAGTGGACTGCGATTGAAAATACGTAGGCATAATTGTCAATGAGAATGAAAGGATGAAAAAATATGTATTTATTAGGTATGTTACGCCAGCAGAGAAGGCTTTGCTGACCCTGAGAAATCGCCACTACTGAAACATTAATTCAATATGAATTTTTATGTGCTGAAAGTATGGTGAATGCACTTCTTTGCAGCTGATATTTTACTGATTTATATCTCATTATCAAGTAAATCATAAATAGTGCTACCACACATATATTAAAAAGGACGGGCTGTGTGGACCTGTACTCAAGTAAACATCAAAACCTGACACACATGTTTGCAAATGTGTGTCTTCATAATCTTTAATCAAAATATAATAACTTGCTCTTAGCTTCTTTGAGATCATATGCCAAGGTACAGCTAAAAAGTGACAAAATGAACTTTCAGCAGATATACACATTTAAGATGTCATTCTCTTCTGGGAAAAATGACCAAAAATATTAATGACTCACACTGTGAACCACACTGATTTTTGTCAAATCAAATGTTCTCTAGAACGAGAATGTCCCTCCCCCAGGACCTGCAACCAACTAGCAAGTAGCAAATCATGGTTCATGGCTGTGAACCAATCTAAAAGCTTATTGGCTATTTAAAAAGGGGGAAACCCTTCAATATGTCCTGCCAAAACATCCTGTTTCAATTGAAAATATGTAAAAAAAAAATAATAAAATAAAACAAAACTGCACATCAAGCTAAATTCACTGGGTCTTTTTTTGAAGTCTAGTAACATAAAAATGGCTTTGTTGATGGCATTATTTCTCTATATTCGCTTATAATTTACAATATTTTGCTCAGGGTATAATGTCTGGAAGATCAGAAGAAATCTGATAAATGCTGAGAATCTTGTATCTTTTGTTTTACACAGTCATGTCCTGGGTTGTCTCTAAGCAGAAGATCTGATCCCACCCACAAAAAGAATCTTGATAGAAAAAAGTTCTCTCAGTTGTGCTGTGATCATAATACCTCAGCTATTTACACTGTAGGTATTCTGTTAAACCCCTTTAAATAGAGCAAATCCACAATAATCTTATTTACCAAGCTATATTATCTCTAAAAAAAACTCTACATGCCCATAAGGTTCCAGATTCAAGTTCATGATTCAATTGCAAAAAGCTGTGTGTTCAAAAGATATGTATCAACTGTATGAATATATCTTATAAAAATAAGAATAATACATATGAATAATTTTATTTTCTAAGTAATTTTATAAGAATGAAAGTTCTGGCATAAAAATGTTATATACTGTATAACCACTAATATCAAACAAAACATAGTACTGGACAATACTAGACTAGAATAGACTAAACTGATTGGATAGGCAGACATGAAATGTAAGATACATTTTTAATATTAGCCAAAAGGGAATGTCGTTTCAAAGTCAGAACATGTTATTACATTATAATATAAGATTACAAAAAAATGTACAGTAAGACCAGGAACGTGTATTAGGAAAGTAAATAGGGTCAAATTTGATTTTATGTTGATTTTAAAGGGACTTTGATGCACAATTTTGAGAGAGGAATTAATTTTCCTTCAATCAAACCTGCCACATTTGTGCTATTAAACACAAAGGTCTCTCTTAATAATATATAGTTTTATAAGATATTGTAAAAAATTATCTTTCAATACATAACATTTAATGCTAATGTTTTTAAAATGCTAATTACCATTATCAGAAATCCCTTGACAATAAATTCATGTCAGTTGCTTGCGAGGCACAAATAAAACAACACCACCAGAATCATTCAAACAAATGTGGCTGTCCTCCTCAGCTTTCAATTTTATAGTGAAAAGGCATTACAGTCCCATAAACTCTTCACAGGAATGTTATGGCCACTATAGCGACTATATATCATTCCTACACATCGAGTCTGCCTATTCCACTGTTGATTTGTTATCACTTAGAAATGATCATTTGTAATTTGCATGTGTAAATACGGACATAAATGCATAGATATTTGCTAATTATACCAACTGCTTGGAGTTTAATCCACAGCAGGCCACTAATGTGTTCTCATTGGGGGACAGCCTTGTTGAAACAGGCTTTATTTGGAATTGATCATAAATTAATTTAAAACCCTGAGTAGAGCCTTGCAATAAAAAAAAAAAAATAAAAAAAAAAGAAAGAAGAAAAACAGTGTGGGTTGTCACATTGCCACTTTTTTTAAACATTGCTGTCATTTTATTTTAGACTGGTAAAAATATTGGTGTTGTTTTATAAAAAAAAAAAATATTGCATGGCTCTCTAGAATCCTTCATTCTGACCTGTCAGTTGCAGCGAACAGACTGCAATCAAATAATTTGGTACCGAATAATGACCACTAAACTGTATATTTGACCGCAACCAATTTCCAACATAGTTGTGCTAGTTTCATGTTTCGTATCACTCCGCAGTTTTCGTCTGACATAATAAAATAATTTAAACTCAAATCAATAATTATATCTACAGTGGCAAGAAACAAGTATGTGAACCCTTTGGAATTACATGCATTTATGTATAAATTTGTCTTAAAATCTGGTATGATCTTTGTTAGTTACAATAATGAACAAACACAATCAGTTTGAACTAATAACATGCAAATTATTATATTGTTCTTGCATATGTTGAATACATCATTCAAACATTCACTGTGTAGGTTGGAAAACATATGTGAACCCCTAGGCTAATGACGTCAACAAAAGCTAATTAGAGTCAAGAGTTGGCAGACCTGGCATCCAATTAATGAAACAAGATTGGAGGTGTGGGTTAGAGCTACTTTGACTTTTAAAAAGCACACAAACATTTTGAGAATGCTATTCACAAGAAGCATCTGCTGACGTGGACCATGCCTCGCCAAAAAGAGATTTCAGAAGACCTACGATAAAGAATTGTTGCTTTGTAACCCTTTCCAGCTTTATGCAAAGTTATCTCGAAGAGCTTAAATATTCATCTGTCTACAATTAGACAAATTGTCTATAAATGGAGATGATTTAGTACTGTGGATACTCTCCCAAGAAGTGGCCATCCAGCCAAGATGACTCTAAGATCAAACCGCAGAATGCCTAATGAAGTAAAAAAGAACCCTAGAATGACAGCTAAAGAATTGAAGGAATCATTGGAACTGGTTAACATCTCTGTTCATGAGTCTACTATATGGAAAACATTAAACAGGCATGGTGTCCATGGCAGGACCCCACGAAGGAAGCTGCTGCTTTCCAACACAAATATAGCTGCATGTCTTGCTGCAAGTTTGCCGAAAGCCACCTTGACACTCCACAAGACTACTGGGAAAATATTTTTTGGACTGATGAAACAAAGGTTGAATTGTTTGGGAAAAACACTCAGCACTACGTATGGTGTAAAAAGGGCACCGCATACCAACATGAAAACATCATCCCAATGGTGAAGTATGGTGGAGGGAGCATCACGTTTTTTTGGGCTGCTTTGCTGCTTCAGAGCCTGAACCACTTGCCATCATCGAGGGAAATATTAATTCCCAAGTTTATCAAGATATATCCTACAGGATAATGTCAGGGTGGCTGTGCGCCAGCTGAAGCTCAGTAGAAGTTGGGTGATGCAGCAGGACAATGACCCTAAACATCAAGGGAAATCCATTACAGAATGGTTTAAAAAAAAAAAGAAAATCTACCTTTTCGAGTGGGTAGTGCCCAGACAGAGCCCAGACCTTAACCCGATAGAGATGCTGTAGAATGACCTCAAGAGAGCGTTCACACCAGACAAGAATATGATGAAGCAGTTCTTTAAAGAAGAATGTTCCAAAATTCCTTCTTAACGTTGTGCGGGTCTAATCTGCAGCTAACGGAAACACTTGGTTGAGGTTATTGCTGTCAAAGGAGGATCAACCAGTTATTAAATCCAAGGTATCACTTACTTTTTCAACAGCACTGTGAATTTTAAATGAGATATATTCAGTAAAGACATGAAAGATTATAATTGTTTGAGTGTCGTTAGCTTAAGCACATTGTGTTTGTCTATACTTCTGACTTTGATCACATTTTATGACCAATTAATGCAGAAAACCAGTTAATTCCAAAGGGTTCACATAATTTTTCTTGCTTCTGTATTTATTTATTTGGTTAGTAGCCATGTAATAAGCTACTTTTTGGATCCTGATCACCCTGTCAGGGTTTATTAAATCAAAAATTCAGTGGAGGTTGACATGTGTTAATCCTCAACTTAAAATTACTCGAACACAGTTTTGTGTGGCTCATTGCTTTTATAAAA
Source organism: Myxocyprinus asiaticus (assembly GCF_019703515.2). NCBI lineage: Eukaryota > Metazoa > Chordata > Actinopteri > Cypriniformes > Catostomidae > Myxocyprinus > Myxocyprinus asiaticus. The sequence goes on from NC_059353.1 coordinate 40,493,521, forward strand.
CACTGGCAACATCAAAATAACGAAGCAAAATAAATGTGTTTTCAAACAAAAACGTATCAGTGTGGACGTGGCCTAACTGTACGCCATTTATGGTTGCCAAGCAACATTGCAACTTGCCGCATTAATTAGAATGTAAGGCATTTTACAATGGCTCTGATTGTGGCTCATCCTGTCAGAAGTTAGAATGGAAACAATCTGTTTCATAAATCGCAATAATAACCATTGTCCCTTGCATATTGTCATTAGAGATATTAAGCAAGTTTCAAGCAAATTATGTTAATTCTGTAGTCTTATTTGAGACCAAATTGCTGCACTTCTAAAGTTTTGTTATTTGCTAGTAAAGCAAAAATGTTTTTAAAGGGCTGTGTTTGTACATCAGAGAGGTGTTCTGCAAGGCTCTTATGCCACACTAGAATGGAAGAGAGCCGAGTGTGCTCAGATCACACATAGTGCCAGAAAGGCTGTTCAGCAGCCCCTGCAGCCTGTGGTGCATTAGAATGCTAAGCATGCCAGCTAGAGGAAAAAGAGAATTAGGGAGAGTGAAAAAAAAAAAAAATAGGGAGAAAGAGCAGCAAAAGAGCTTTAGTGTTACAAAAACAAGCCCATCAGTGCATGCCTGTGAAAAACATCCACACGTCTGTTCCACTTTCAGACCCTCTTGAGCTTTGAATCACTCCAGCATCTCCTCCAAAAGACACTCATGAGAGCTCTCTCTCATCTCTCCTTCCCTAAACCTTCCCTTTTTCTCCCATGTGACAGGTCCAAATTGTTTCGCTGGAACGACGATCATCCCAGCTGGCATTGAAGTGAAGGTGGACGACTGCACCATCTGTCGGTGCCATAGTGGGGACTGGTGGAAGCCTGCACAGTGCTTGCGGCGGGAGTGCCTGAATGGCCAGATGTCATAGAAGCCCCTCAAGAGCAGTAGGGAGGGACACCGATGAGATGTGGCGTGGCTGTCAGGACACAGAGGCCGGCCCACCTTATGACAGCGCTAGACTGATTGGCAGGAGCACAATTCCTTTGGCAAATTGAGACGGCTGGACAAGCTGAGATACATGGACTCACATAAACATTGTAAACACACACACACACACACACACACACACACACACACCTACAAATAAAAGTCCTTGGCAGAATCGGAGCAAATTTTTTTCACTAAGGACACATTTTTTTCTCTTGTGATGAGTTCATACTAGGGTGAATCTCACAAAGACAGGTCTTGGTGGGATTTCACCCCACAATCATTAGAAAAGAAATAAGGAACTATATTTTGTATAAAGAAAATGAAGCCTGTGGTTAGGATCATTGTGATTTTGTGCATTTTGATATTATTTTTATGACAATTACCCACATTTTCCACCTAAATTTTCATTACTGGGAGTTTTCCTTTTTTTGTCATTACCATTATTCTAAATGGTAATTCTAATTAATGTAATACAAAAAAAGAAAGAAAGAAAGGCATTACAATCCCTATAAATACTATACAATTTAAATAATATAATATCATTTGTTTCGCATTACAGAAATGAGAATGAGATTTTTTTTTTTTTTTTTTTTTTTTTGAAGAATGTGCTTAATTGTCACAAAAATATTGCCACTATGCAAAAAAATCTTAATGGTCTTAAAGACTTAATTTTCTTTAAGAAAATTGTTATTTCTTATTTCTTTTGATTTTGGGTCGGAATGTGACCTAGACATGTTCTTGACTGGTTTTGTGAGATTACCCTCTAATTGTATTTTTTGCTTTTGCTGCTTAAACACTTTGTTTAATAATTTTATTCCAAATACACAGTAATGATATAATAAAGAATAGCACACATTCGGCTACAGCACTACATACATAAAGCCACACCTCCACTAATCCTGCACAAGCCTCTATGGTCCCTCATTTGTTGAGTATGAGTGCTGATAAGTTTGATTGTAATTATTTAATTAGAAAACAAGAGGGAATAAGGTAGATCTAGACCCCATACTTGAAAAATGGCTCAAGAGTAGGGATGGGAATCATAAGGAATTTATGGTTCCATACATTTCTGGTTACGATTCCACAAAATAATCATAGTTCCTTATCAGTTCCAATAATTCTAAAACAAAAAGTCTATTTGAAGGATACGTTAAAAATAATCACCTCATAAGAGTCATTCGTTAGTATGGAAGCCCATTTTGTCCATGGTTTATTACTTTTTTCTGTCTTTTTTCTATGACTATTTTCTCGTCATCTCGACATTACAAATGTTGTTTTCTCGTGATCACGACTTAATTCAAGAACTCAATTCGATCTCGTGATTTCGACTTACAGTCCTCACGAGAAAACACTTTTTCACCTCATAACGTCACAGGCACAGTATTTTCATCTTCAGTTTATCGCAACAGTGTAGGCTTCTCTAGGTCAAGGAGATGGATTTTATCTCACTTTTATCTTGTGACTCACAAGTCTGCTGACCTGCATCTCTCAGGCATAATCCTCTATCCATGGAGTAATGATGGGAAATTAGGCTGTCTGAAGCTATGGGGCTTTCATTATGTATTGAAATCGGGTTTGTTACTCAAAGCTTCTCTAAATGGTTCAATTTACTGCCATCTGGTGTTTAAAAAAATTAAGCGCAACTAGTAAGCCGCTGTGGTTGACAAAGTTTTGAAGCAATAACAATTATTAATAACGCTATCATGTCTTTTTCATCTTTTGTTAACTAAAGTGTGTATAAATAAATAAGTGATAATCAAGTGAGGCTCAAAGGCTTCATATATGAGTTAAGAAATCAATGTGTTCTGTTAAATAAAAACAATCTCTAAGAGCAAATTAATAACTGATTATTAACATTTAAGTTGTGATCTCGAGAAAACAATTTTTGTTATGTTGAGATCATGAGAAAAGACAGAAAAAAAAAAGTAATATACCATGGACAAAACGAGCTTTCATATGTTAGTGAACAGGACTACTGACTATTATTTTGGTGTCTTTCTCTCTCATCATATTCAATTCAGACTGCAAGCTTACAATTTAGCTAAAGCATGATTTATTTTGCCATGGCACTGTGGATTCAGTCGTTTTTTTTAATTTTTTTATTCTTTATTCCCAACCCTACTTAGGACAAACACTGCTGAAAAGCAAAAATGATCTAGTTTTCATTCTGGAAAATTATTCTATTTCATGATCCATAAGGGAAAAAATTTTGGATGGATCCAGTAGTATAGATGGGAAACATAGTGTGCAGTCTCTATTAATTGATAATATCCAAGTGAGAAGCTAGAAGGAACCTTGAAAATTATCTTTTTAAAATTGCACAACTTATAAATCTCGTCAATACTACAGACATATCTGTTGCAGTGCCCTTGTTTTTCTCTCCCAAGCCCAAACAAACAAGCTTTCCTAAAGGCTAGCAGCTTGAACTTGTTATCTAAGCAATTAGCCAGCCCAAAGCAGCCCACTCTAATTTTCATTAATCAGGCAATATGCAGTGATAAATTATCCGCCTCTGCCCTCTGTAGTACTGCCCGCCAGACAACAGCCCAGCATGCACTGGGCTGAAACAAAGAAAATAATCTGCATACAGTCTGGCACTTCAAAGCAACATTTAGAAACATTCCTTTTGATCTTCAATGCATTACAACCTTAGCTCACAGCGAATTACTTTCAGCTGAGAGTGAAGATGTTGATCAACTGCACTTTGAAAATACTTAAACCAATAAGAACATCTAAACAGATTCTGAGCAGCTTTCAGCCCATGTTTGGTGGAGATTTTTTTTAATAACACTGCGCTACGACCAATTACAGCATGGCACGTAAGTAACAGTCATCATTCAAGTTTAATGACTGCATTGCTTATAGATCTCCCTAGTGAGCCTCTTTAATACTGGCATCGACTTCTCTGATTTAAAAAAAAACAAAAAAAAAAACAACATTGATGAGGAATACTAGTCATTAATTCAATGGGAACTTCACAAAGCACCTGCGATTTATCATAGGTATTTTTTTCCTCCGAGAGAATTCATTCTCTTTAACCTTTTGGACTCCGTTTCGTAGCATTGATAGATGAGCTATTTAACAAAAGATCTGTGGATTTGGTAATGAGATGAAAATTAATGCAATAGCGTGACCCCCAAAGAAGGTGCTTGACTCTGAATTAGTGGTTCTCAACTGGTTCTGATTCAGGACCCATATTTTACATTGGACATCAAGTGGCAACCCAACACTGTACCAAAAATTATTTGGCGTACACAAGTAAACAAAAATACCCTTACAATCAATCACTGATATTTTCAGTAATAATTGTATAATTGCAAGTAAATCCATATTTATTGTAGTCTGGGTTGAGTACCTTATAGTTATATTCATGGTTCCCTTACGATTCAGTACACTTGACGTTGCATCACTAAGTTGACACTATGGGGGGGAGTGTCCTTCTACATGACCTAGATGAAACCTTTCTACAGTAACGCCAGGATTGGCTATGGTGTTTAAGCCCCGACCCATTTAGGCGCGAAGCTGTCCGGTATAAAAGCTGGCACGCAAAAACCATTCCTCAGAATTTTCTTCCTTCAAGACAGCGATTCATCTCTCATCTAAAAGCCTTCTACTACTTCGTCGTCGACATACACGATTCAGCGGGTGGGATCTTCACGGTAACGAGAAGACTCTCTGCTCCCCTGCAGTGTTCCAGTGAACATTTACTCCGCCACGCCATTTGATGGTTCGATGTTGTGTGTATATAAATATAACTAAAAAGCCGCTTACACATTTGCATCTTTTTAAAGATGTCGTTCCGTAAGTGTTCCTTATGCGAGGGACACATCCCGCCGTCAGATCAGCATGAGCTGCATTCACTGTCTGTGCTGCACCCATGCAGAGACAGCTCTCATAGAGACAGACTGCCCTCACTGTTAGGGCATGAGTCTCAAGATGCTTCACTCATGAATTGCCCTCATTCTGAGGGATGATTCAGCCTCCTGCGCCCTTGGGCACGTCAGACTGGGTGTTTTAAACGATCGAGCACGCTCATAGGATTCAGTTTGAATGCCGGCCAACTCGTTTGTTTCACGCCGAGATTCACAGTCTCCTTGCAAAAAACTCAATAGAACTGCCCCAGACTGCGACACACACAGCGGGATTTACAGCTGTTATTTCCTTGTTCTGGAGAAGGATGGCAGGCTTCTGCCCATTCTAGTTCTAAGACACTTGAATCGCGCGCTCACGATGTGGCCATTCAAAATGTTAACTCAGAAACAGATCTTATTGCACATCCGTCCTCAGGACTGGTTTGCATTAATAGATCTGAAGGATGCGTACTTCATGTACCAATTGCACCGCTTTTTAGATTTGTGTTCGAGGGAACTGCGTATCAATTTAAAGTCCTTCATTTCAGTCTGTCTCTGGCTCCCCGGACGCTCACAAAATTATAGATGTGGTGCTCGCCCCATTGAAAATGAACGGTGTGCATGTTTTGAATTACCTCGGTGATTGTTTATTACTAGCCAATAAGAGGCACTACTAAGTGAACACAGAGACTTGCTGCTTTGCTAAATGGAAAATCTGGTCTAATGTCAACTGGCTGAAAAGCACACTTTTCCCCAGCCAGTAAATCTTTTTAGGAGTTCGTCTCAACTCCGTGAGCATGCGTGTGCACCTCACAATCGAGCGCATACAGACCATTTTTCAATGTCCATCTCAGTTCAAACTGGAAAAACATTACCACAGAAGTCATTTCAGAATGCTGGGTTTTATGGCAGCAGCATCCGCCATCATACCGTTAGGTCTGTTACACATGAGACCTCTGCAGTACTGGCTCAAGCGATGTTCCACATTGCACCTGGAGCCTCGGGCGCATGAGCGTCGCGATGACTTGCTGCTGTCTGGCCGCTCTAGCACCATGGACAGCGCCAGCCTTCTACCAACAGGGTGTTATGCTGGGTCAAATTTTCAGAAGGAAAGTGTTGACCCAAGATGCATCCACCACAGATTGGGGCACGGTGTGTGATGGCTTTGAGAGCTTTTCATTCTGACATTGTGAATCACCACATAATGATTCGTTCGGACAACACAACAGTAGCGGCGTAAATAAGTCACCAGGACGCCCGCGTATGGCTGGCAAAACGCAAGTATGTGCGCCTCCTTCATTCTCTCATCAGCAAAGTCCGAGTGGACATGGAAACAGTTCTGTTAATTGTGCTGAAATGGCGCAATCAGTACTGGTTTCGGGAGATGTTAGAAATACTGGACGGGCCTCCATGGGAAATACCGCTGAGGAGAGACCTTCTTTCTCAAACACAAGACACGATTTGGCATCCCCAGCCAAAGCTGTGAAGCCTACACATGTGGCCTTTGAACAGAGCAGAGCGGATGAGCCAGAATTGGCTCAGTCAGTTATGAACACCATTTTACAGGCTAGAGCACCGTCCACAAGACGCCTTTATGCACTGAAATGGAATGTTCACTAATTGGTGCTTTTTACATGGCAAAGACCCAGTGAACTTCCCCACACCTGAAATTCTTGCATTTCTTTAAGAGCGATTGGATGCAGGTCTTACTCCATCAATGCTAAAAGTTTATGTGGTGACTATATTTGCGTATCACGCACCTGAAGCCAGCACCTCTATAGGCAAACATGATTTTACAGTCCTGACTTGGGACCTAACTTTGGTCCTAAAAACACTTGTGGGGCCTCCCTTCAAGCCTCTGGACTATGTTGAATTGTGTGTCTCTTAAAACAGCATTACTGCTGGCTTTGGCCTCAGTAAAATGGGTCGGTGATTTGCAAGCATTCATGTCTGGAGTCTTTCAAAAACCACTGTCAAACCCAGGAAAGGCTATATGCTTAAGGTTCTAACCACACCCTTCAGAGCGCAGGTGGTTCACCTTCAAGTCTTTTCCCCTCCTCCGTTTAATTCAGATGATGAACAGTCCTTGCATTTGTTATGCACTTTGCGAGCGCTACACACATACATTGAGCACACCCACCAATTCAGACAGTCTATCCAGCTTTTTGTGTGCTATGGAGGACACACGAATGGAATGTCCGTCTCCAAGCAAAGACTTTCTCACTGGATCACTGATGCGATTGCCCTGGCTCATGAGTCTCAGGGTGCGAATTGCCCAGTTGGTGTTAAAGTACACTCAACTATAGGCATGGCCTCTTCATGGGCATGGACGAACGGTGTGTCCTAACAAGACATATGTTTTGCAGCAGGATGGTCTTCTCAAAACACATTCGCAAGGTTTTACAAGGTTTAAGTCCTCTGTCTAGAGCGCTTGCTATTTCATTGGCCAAACATATACTTATGCCCCTCTTTTTAAGGACAGGCTCCCTGTCATTTTACACAACCGCCTGCATTCAGACTATTGTATTTCCCAAAAGTCACAGGCACTTTCATTACAAATAAACTTCCTTCCCTACAGGGTTCGTGAAGGGGTTATTTCATACTATATGACCATAGTTCACATATATATTCTAAGTGTTCCCCTCCTGGCTCACCATAAGGGTCATTCACTTGCAGCATACTCATGTCGGAACTGCAGCGTCATGTTTCCTCTCTGGGAAGGTTATGTTGTGAAGTGCGGCATGATGGGAATCTGTTCCCCATAGCGTCAGCTCAGTGACGCAATGTCAAGTGTACTGAACCATAAGGGAACGTATGTATGTAACCTTGGTTCACTGAGATGAACAAGACATTGCGTAAGCTGGCTAAACTACGGACTCTGGGTTTTTTGAGGTTTTTTGTCCCTCAGTTAGAAAATTCTGAGGAATTGTGTTTGTGCACCTGCTATTATACCATGCAGCTTCGCGCCTAAAAGGGCAGGGCTTAACCACTAGCCAATCCTGGCATTATTGTAGAAAGGTTTCAACTATGTAACCCCCCCCCCACCCCCCATACGTAACCGAGATGTTTTCAGTGATGAGGGCATGTCACAACCTGTCCTTGAGCGCGTTTACATGCACAGCAATATACTGATAACTAACAAAAGTTCTCTTATTCTATAAACCCAACACACAAGAAATCGTATTTACATGACATTTGAAATTGTAAGGGTTTTCTCCAGTTTTGACATCAAAAAGGTGTTTACATGCAATGCAATCGGGTTATGGGCAAAAGTATAGGTATGCGTTCTGTGTTTCCTTAAACCGTTATGACCTTGCCCCGATTGACTTACATGATTTTAAAGCATTTTTAAGGCTTAAGAAGTATAATCGGTATAAGATTGTGTAAGTTAACGCACTCCTTATTGGTAAGGCTGTCAAATTAATATTCTAAATCGAATATTCATTAAATTTAAGATAAATATGCACTTTCGAATGATAAAATGTGCATTTAATTTTTGTATCTGTGCCACCTTAGGTGGTCTTTGGCTGTTATGTCTTGCTCTCTTGTCAGCATCTTGCTGTACAACTCTATTTAATTAAAAAGACTATAGCTGTGGCCCAAATGACACACTATACACTATGCACTCACAATATACACTATGTACTCAGCCTTCTACTGTATGAATTTTCAAAGTGTTGTTTTGTCATAAATGGAACACTAACGTTTTTATTACTACATGGAAGCACTCACTGTTTTTTTAGCTGACAGTAGTGACGTTTCAAAAACACGTGATGTGTTGCCGATAGCTTTAGCATGTTAGCCAAACTCAGTTCACCAATTATACCTCAGTTATTTTGTACATATTCACACAGCGTGGGGTGATGGTAAAGCATTTAACTTGCGTTTGTAAGTTACTGTCTTCACAGACATTTGGGTAGTTGCCACAGTCACCAATAATTACAATTGTTTTGTCAGACCAGCATCGTGGCACCATAACTTCTCCCTTTCCGTTACGTAGGTCAACCCACTAGTGCTGAGTGCATGAAGCGTCAAACAAAAATAATTTGATAAGCCTATTTGTTTAGCCTTACTTTATATGATTATGTGGCCAATTTTATTATTTGTATTTAGTATTGTTTTTCCCTGCTGTCCACAACCCTACCAGAACAGACCTGTAATCTAATTTTCGGTCATCTACCAGTTGAGAACAACTGCTCTAAATATATTCACCCACTGCCTTTACATTATTTTAACAGGTTCCTGTGTTATTTTCATTACTTCAGGGTCTCCTGTCTTTGAAAGCTCAAGGTAGAAGCCAAGGCTTGTACTAGAAGTCAGCACATCATTACATCTCGATTGATCTAATGACCTGTAAAAGTCCATAAATGACAGCCAATGACAAAGAAATACTAATAAACATTGCCCAGAGTAAGTCAAGTAAGTGAACATATCAAGAAACAGATTCTGTGTAGTTGTAGCATCATAAAATATAGAGAGAATATATAACAATAGAGCATGTGGAAGAGTATACAAGCTGTCACGAATGAGACTGTGAAGGACTAACTACAAATCATGACCCACAGCTACAAGTAAAGCTGAGACTTAGGCGAACGGGTCATCTTTTTGTTCCCATGGCTTTAATTTCTCCTTCTTTTTTCTTTTCTTTTTTTTTTGGTCTGTCCATCCCAGTGGGCACAGAGCTCTTGCTTTTCTTAAGAGTAGAGGGGGATTTCTGGATTAATCTGTCCTCTAATATAGTTCTAGACTAATCCATCTGGTGCCAAAACAATATGTCCTTCACTCCAATATAAAAATGAGCTCAGCAAGGATAATTTTGCCTGGAACTTCATCCAATATTTAATTACCAGAGATTTCTACTGTTAAGATATTTTGGCATACAGCTGTAAAGATATCACATTAATGGGTAAATCTCATGAAAACATGTCCAGGTCACAATTAATCCTTAAATTTAGAAACAATGTATGAAATTACATTTTCATAAAGAAAACAAAGACTATATTAAAACCATTAAGACTATATAAGACACCCCCACCCCCCAAATTCTCATTACCACAATGCGTCCAGAAATTTTACTTTTAAGCTTTTCCCATTGTAATTCCCATTATTCTCAATGGTGATTCTCATTACTGTAATACAGTAAAGAGAACACTACAAATACTATCATGATGTATACAATTTAAATAATATCATTAGAGTAATGAGAATTAGATTTTGTTGCATTAAACTCACAAAAATATTTTAGCCTATTTTTTAAGATTTACACATTTAAATTTTTTAACACAATTCCATTGTGTACATTTTTAACTAAATTAAATTAATAAAACTTAAAATATTTAGGTTGTATTATGTTAAGGATTACACAATTTAATCTGATGGAATTTTGTTATGAAATTGAAATGCATAAATATTTAGAACAATATATTGCAATGGGGGGGGGTAATGTGCTCAATTGTCATGAAAATAATTATGCAATTTAATTGTGCCAAACAAGGGTTCATTTTCTTTATGCAAACTTTGTAATTAATTTCTTTGGATTTGGGGGCAAAATGTGACCCAGACATGTTCATTAACAATTTTTGTGAGATTTACTCAAACACACCAATGCAGATTACAAAGTCTCAGCCTCTCACACGATTGAAACAAAATGTGTTCTTGAATTATTGTATGTGATGACAGTTTTTCTATTTTTTAAATATATTAACCCTAAATGTTCATTAAACTGGACAACTGTACATTGTCTTGCCAGCATATCACACATTGCTCTACACAGAATTGTTTATATCTTATTTATTGACTGAAAGTCAGCCGTGACACTTAACTCATTTGTCTCCATTTATGATTTGTTTTCCCTGTTCTCTTTTGACAATCACATGGAATTCAAAATGGCCCAGCCTGATGACGTGGAAAACATCGTATGTACTTTTTCTTGGACTCTTCTAATTCATAACAAACTACAGTACATCCACTGAAGGAAGGACCAGATTGTGGGCAGACAGCAATGTGAAGAAATATCATGATTCTTGAAAGTCCTGATTCTTTGTGCACATGGCCTTCCATGTCAATGTCTCGCCATTCACTGTCAGTTTTGTAAAAGTGTGCCATTGCTCTTTTCTGAGACACTGACTTACTGTAGCTGGAAGCTGTGAAAGATTGTTATTTTTTTCTAAACAAAACTGTTATATGTGCCTGAAAACAAACTGCATCTATAATGGAAGAGTATAAAATACTGTTAAACAATCAGCTTTTACTACTTGCGGGCACTGAGGGTCATTAAACTTAAAACGATCATAATTTAGTCTATGATGTGAAACATGTAAAGGGCTAGTTTACCCAAAATTTTAAATTTCGTCATTAATTACTCACCCTTATGTTGTTACAAACCTGTATAAGTTTCAATCTTTCGTGGAACACAAAACAAGAAATTTTGAACCATATACTGCTCACTCTGACATTTCCATTTTTCAAGCTTCAAAAAGGACTTGAAATATAGTGCACAAGTCTTATATACTTGTTTTAGTTTTTTAAAGAGAAGTTGCATGGAAAAGAGTGACCAGTATATTCTTTGTGATTTCTCCTTTTGTATTCCACAGAAAAAAGTAAGTCATATGGGTTTGGAACAACATGGGAATGAGTAAACAATGACTGAATTTTCATTTATGAGTTAACTATTCCTTCAAAATTATTAGTACTATTCTTTTAGATGAGAAATTGTGTGTTTCATTTTTATGTGGGGCAGTACAAAGTTCAAACCCAGGTGCCCTAATATATAAACATGTACAGATCTCAAAACATTTAATGTGTATTCTAAATTCAGAGGTAGAAAGAGGATTAAAAATGTGTATTATTTATGAAGACAAAACTATTTTATTAAATCGACCTAAAAAAAATAAATTAAAAAAAGTGTTATTCAGTAAAAAGAAAGATGGTGTGTGGATTTATTCCTTTCTTTTGTAAGCAAATCCATCCAGCTCATCTCTGGACAGTTGCACAGGGTGTGATCTCTGATACTGCAGATATTAGCAGTTCCTCTGCTGACAAGGCAGTATTTTACATCCAACCATTCATTTACAGTGTGGAAACATCACATTCTCTCTGTCACAGGGAGAGCAGAACACAAGTTCACTTTATTCTACAAGTGCTATGAAAAACAGATGCCACACTGAGGTCATAGTGTGCAGAAAAATAAGAGGAACTCAGACCATTACATGAACTCCGCCACAGGTTTCCTCATCCGTCATTGTCTAAGAGAGCATTAAAGTGCTGATACAAAAGCAGGAAGTAACATAAAGAGATCCAAGTGCACCCCTAAAAGCTTTTGAAGAAGTGCAACCTTCATCATAAGTAACAGAAACAGTAGCCAGAACTGAATTACTTCCAGCCATGGCAAATCGACATACTCAAACATCCAGAGGAAGATCAGTTATAGTTTCGCACTAGTTTCACAGTTATAGCGGAGTGACTTTGCACCCATATCTAAGACATTGCACTTTCAAACTGGACTCCAGTCTAGCATCATTCAATACAGCCAATGGATAGTTCACTCAAAAACGAATGCGGTTATTTTTCCATGGACAATATTTTTTTAGGTTGTTATTCAACTGCAGCGGTCGAATCCAGACTGATCTCACAGTAAAATCGAAGCAGTAGGTGGACTTTTCTTTAGGAAAAATCGGTCTGTGCTTACCGAAATGTGAAACACTGCCCCCAGTGGCCAAAGCAGTAAGTGTTGTTGGGCATATGGGAACATGTGAGCTCCATTTTGCAGGTGTAATGTCCACAGAGGGGTGCCAAAAGTGAGTTGTGCAGCGAGTTCTTTTCAGCTGTACAGGGTGAAATACAGTGAAGTGGAATGCTTATTGTATCAACTGAACCCCTCAAACCAAACCATAAGTGGAGTTAAAATGTAATGTAAGAGAGAAAAATGCATCTCCGAATCATGCTAGTCACTCATTATGGAAACGCGATTACTTCATGGTGTCAACTCAGGATCTGACCACGGTGCTGATGCACGTGCTTCCGGTCACGCCACAGGAGAAGGTAAACACGTTGGAGCCAATGCAAAAATGTCTGATAGGCTGATCCTAGGGTACCGGAACTCTCAAAAACAACATGCCGACATCCCGTGTGATCGTGTTGTGATCATGTTACTTTCCATTCCACATATTTTCACTGGTGCTTTGAGTTCGGTTACAACATGTTGGAACCAATTGTGTTATGGCGTCAAACCTGTCATTTTTTAAAATCTGGATGCAAAGGAGAGCTTTGGAAGAGGGGAAGATTATAAGAGAATAACTTAAATTTTGGTCTGCTCCTCCCAAGCTATTGTATGAGTTCAGACAACTTAAAAATATAGCTCAAAAGTTATATGAACATTTTTGAGTGAACTATTCCTTTAAAACAGCTTGCTTGGCAACACCTGATTCCTAGAAAATTTAAAATACTCTGATGATCATTCCTGAGCATTTCTGAGATTTACAATATCATTGTTATTCTGATGCAGCCACTTTTGCGTAGTGCTATGTGTCTAGACAATAACCATGTTATATAGACTCTGGTCTTTCCCTTTAATATAAATTCAGGCTAGAAAGATCTTGGATGAATAAAAGTCAGGATGCAATAAAAATCATCTTCAAATTTAAACCAACCACATTATGTAATGAGAAACTTTGCTCTTGAGACTGTCTGCCTACACATGTTTTTCAGAAACCATATGTGCCTCAGTTTGTAAGCTTACTCTTAGCAGTGAGGTGTTAAAGTTTGCAAAGTCAGGTGTTAAGAGTTGGGTGTATAGCTCCTTCCCTCTACCAACAGGACCCCCAATACCCTCCAATTAATCACCCACCGAAATCCTGTCCACATCACTAATTGCCTCCCTCCACGTCCCTGCAGGACTAGGGCGAAGCAATTTAATGCGGCTCACAGCAATCAATAGCAATTAGGAGCATCCCTGACTAATCCCATTGAAAGCAGTGTCTTGGGAAATGGCCAGAGAAGACCAGAAATCTTTCATTTTTGTAACCCTCACAGAAACAAAAAGCAAGAAGTCTTGTTTGTTTGAAAGGGCCGACTATTTGACTAGAGGATTAATTGCTCTTTTTTCCCCATTCAGCTCTTCAGGTTGTTGTTTTTGTATCTAATCAAAATGCACCTCTGCTTCTATGAAGCCGAAGCTTGCCAGAATCAACCCATTATTCTGTCCTGGACTATACGAATATCATTTGGGTTTTAAACAAAAGTGATCCAAGCAATTAGAATTTCATTTAAAAGTGATGAAAATGGATATTTTGAAACCCAAGAGATATCTGAATGGTCTGCAGACGACTTGTGAATCTGTTAAAGATAGGTCAGGGATCTGAACAATGGCAAAAAAATACATAATTTTCTAGCTTTCAGATGGCTTAATTTGGCCCAGAAGAAAAGAACAAGGACAATTGACTGTGAAAGGTATGCAGATACTGTTCTTTCTCCTCAGTTTTGCCATGTGACATCAGTCTTGAACAGATAGCAAGGCTCTTTAGTTTTTCCCCACACACAAAAGCTTGGTGAAAAGAGTGCTTATTCTTTCTCATGATTCTGTTAGTTGTCACAGTACTAAAACATCCGTGGCTGATACCAATACCAGTAAAATTTCACAATTCTAAATAACAATTTTAGTACCTCAGCAAAAAAAAAAAAAAAAAAAAAAAAAAAAAGGAATATTCTATTGAACACACTCATTTAAAATGAAAACACTATATTAATGCATGTCGATAATAGTATTTTGACAATTAAAATAATAATTGATCAATTTTAAATTACAATATTGGCTTTCGATTGTAGAAGGCTTATTAAAACTACATTTATCTAACCAATATTAAAACAAATGATAAGATTTAAATCATTTTATTTATGGTATATACATGTACGTCTGACAGATTTTGATAATTGAATGGATCATTTTGCATGTGATGGCTCACATGATGAAAGAATATTTAGAAGTTGTGAAGAGTATGACAATTTCACTGAAAATCAACTCATCAGTTTTGATCAGCAAGCCATGTGCATTTAGTTATTGTGCAAATTTTGCACGCATGTGCCAAAACACGTGCACTTTCCTTAAATGAATAAGAAACTCAAATCTGGTGTAAACAAGAATGTAATTGTTCAGAGATTTGAACTTATTGGAATTCTCATTCGAGAACTGAGACAAAGCAATTGAGAAAAACTGTAAGCTACACACGCAGACCTTATCACTTGGTGCACAAAACACCGTGATGGTGATCATGAACAGGTAGTTTTGAGTAGAAAATGAACTTAAGACTGCACAAAACATGAATGTACCAAACCTAACAGCAAACTAAACAATAAAAATGCTGAATCATGCAAGCTCAATTATTCAAGCCCATGCATTCTGGGAATACCATCTTTGAAAATGTATGTAAAATGTACTTATTTAATTTACCAGTGAAATTTACTCAAATTAGCAAATAAATATGACAATGTTTTCTTCTTTAGGATTAGATGCGACCCCACATCCATGTTGTATTTTGTCTTCGCTTTATGCAACGCATAATTTAAATGAATAAAAACCTACTGAATTCGGTTCACAAGACTCTAGTGTGTCATTAAATGTTAAACTTCTGCAGCACCGAATCATGTGACACAACAGCATGTCGTCGATTTCCTTGAAGCGCTCCTACAGACGCAGCGCAAACAAAAGTGCCTCTGGTAACAAATCTCTAAGTTTTTTCATTGAAACCTGTTTGGTTGTAATGAGGAGAGTCTCTAGTTTCATTTGATGTGCCGCATTAAAAAAACAAATAGGTTCATTTTTCGTACATCAGCGCCCTGATAAACATGATGTCCACATATGTGGAAACTCATACCACATTTCCTCAAAAGTAGAAAAAAAACATGTTAGTTATTTTGAATAACATTTAACTAACACATCTGTGGGTCATTTTGCTTCATTTTAATATACATTTTGTTTTATTTTTTTACTGTGCAATATGATTCTATTCATTTACATTAATGCATTCCTATATATTTACTGTTCATTTTCACATTGAGAATAAATGGGTTTCATCCAAAAGCTGAAAAATGTTGCTTTCAGAGGCTTTATATGGAATTAGGATGAAAATAAGGTGCATTTCGAACTGATCTGAGACCAGTGAAGACAGACAGCACAATAGAGGTTAAGTCATTCACTAAATAGGGAGCAAGGGAGCATCCTATAGCTTTCTATGCAGTTAAGTGCATTCAGTCCTAAAATCAGACCAAAAGTTCAGTTTCAGGCTGCAGATGATGTTTGGACCACTCAACGTGTTTGGCAGACATGGGGCAATGGTAATCTGTACATAGATTCAGAATTTATAATGCAACACTTTATTTTAACATGGTTGGCAGTGATTGGATGATGCTGGACATTACTTTGAATAAGAATTATTTATTCAGTTTTACAGAAAATCAGCTATAATGTCTTTAACATCTAAAAAACATGAATAACCAACACTACTGGAAACATAAACAATTTGATGAAAAGAAAATTACAACATAGTCTCACTTTCCACATATGTGGACATACATTTTTAGGAAAACTATTTGCTCTAGAATAAAAAAAAAAAAAAATGTTTGTGCTTGTTTATTAGGTGCTACTTGTTACAAATCAAAAATGGAAATGGAAAAATGCACAGCAGTCACACGGGGGTCTCAGGAGGTTAATACATGATGACACACTGTATGTATATATATATTATATATATACAGGTGCATCTCAATAAATTAGAATGTCGTGGAAAAGTTCATTTATTTCAGTAATTCAACTCAAATTGTGAAACTCGTGTATTAAATAAATTCAATGCACACAGACTGAAGTAGTTTAAGTCTTTGGTTCTTTTAATTGTGATGATTTTGGCTCACATTTAACTAAAACCCACCAATTCACTATCTCAAAAAATTAGAATACATCATAAGACCAATTAAAAAAACATTTTTAGTGAATTGTTGGCCTTCTGGAAAGTATGTTCATTTACTGTATATGTACTCAATACTTGGTAGGGGCTCCTTTTGCTTTAATTACTGCCTCAATTCGGCATGGCATGGATGTGATCAGTTTGTGGCACTGCTGAGGTGGTATGGAAGCCCAGGTTTCTTTGACAGTGGCCTTCAGCTCATCTGCCTTTTTTGGTCTCTTGTTTCTCATTTTCCTCTTGACAATACCCCATAGATTCTCTATGGGGTTCAGGTCTGGTGAGTTTGCTGGCCAGTCAAGCACACCAACACCATGGTCATTTAACCAACTTTTGGTGCTTTTGGCAGTGTGGGCAGGTGCCAAATCCTGCTGGAAAATGAAATCAGCATCTTTAAAAAGCTGGTCAGCAGAAGGAAGCATGAAGTGCTCCAAAATTTCTTGGTAAACGGGTGAAGTGACTTTGGTTTTCAAAAAACACAATAGACCAACACCAGCAGATGACATTGCACCCCAAATCATCACAGACTGTGGAAACTTAACACTGGACTTCAAGCAACTTGGGCTATGAGCTTCTCCACCCTTCCTCCAGACTCTAGGACCTTTGTTTCCAAATGAAATACAAAACTTGCTCTCATCTGAAAAGAGGACTTTGGAACACTAGGCAACAGTCCAGTTCTTCTTCTCCTTAGCCCAGGTAAGACGCCTCTGACATTGTCTGTGGTTCAGGAGTGGCTTAACAAGAGGAATACGACAACTGTAGCCCAATTCCTTAACATGTCTGTGTGTGGTGGCTCTTGATGCCTTGACCCCAGCCTCAGTCCATTCCTTGTGAAGTTCACCCAAATTCTTGAATCAATTTTGCTTGACAATCATAAGGCTGTGGTTCTCTCGGTTGGTTGTGCATCTTTTTCTTCAACACTTTTTCCTTCCACTCAACTTTCTGTTAACATGCTTGGATACAGCACTCTGTGAACAGCCAGCTTCTGTTCACAGGCAATGAATGTTTGTGGCTTACCCTCCTTGTGAAGGGTGTCAATGATTGTCTTCTGGACAACTGTCAGATAAGCAGTCTTCCCCATGATTTTGTAGCCTAGTGAACCAAACTGAGAGGCTCAGGAAACCTTTGCAGGTGTTTTGAGTTGATTAGCTGATTGGCATGTCAAAATATTCTAATTTTTTGAGATAGTGAATTGGTGGGTTTTTGTTAAATGTGAGCCAAAATCATCACAATTAAAAGAACCAAAGACTTAAACTACTTCAGTCTGTGTGCATTGAATTTATTTAATACACGAGTTTCACAATTTGAGTTGAATTACTGAAATAAATGAACTTTTCCACGACATTCTAATTTATTGAGATGCACCTGTATATCATAAATAATATTTACTTGATTTCTCTTCCCTTACTCAAGTGTTTGACTTCACACACAGCCTTTTATAATTTCAGATTATTTTCAGGGTGATTTATTTTAACTGCGCTGAAAGTGTATAATAGTTGCATAATCTGTTTTAATATCTGTACATTTTGTTTTTCAGGACTACTGTAGAGGTATATGAAAAAATCAAGCTCAAATCCAAGATAAGAATTTACTTAACATTTTTAAGTTCATGTTTTAACTTATTCAATGTAGAAAGTACTTAATCTTTTCTGCTACATTAAGTTAACCACACATTTCTTTTTTTGTTTTTCAGTAAAGAGCAGTGAATGCTTTTCTCTTTTTCTTGACAATATGGTTGTTTGATTCATATTACCGAAATTATAGACAGTTGCAGGTCTATTAGGCTTTTACACTGCAAGGTCTAGTGTACAGATCTGATATTTCAATTTTTGTCGCACCTGTTCACACTCATTAAACAAAAACAACCTTGCCACTTTTAATACCTTGCCAAGACAGGCATTTTGTGAAAGAAGTGTGTTTGACCATTCACGCGTTCAGCTGCATAATCACAAGACACAAGCGCTTGTCGTACAGCACATGAGCAAATACACATGCAAGCATTCAAAAGTCAGTTAGACAGCCCACCGAGACTGAATTTTGAGTCAGTACACAGAAAGACTGTTATCATTACATTATTTTATTTTAGTATTGACTAGTATAGACTTTCTGATTTTGCTAGTCTAAGTTTTCTAAAAGTGAAAGTGGTGAAATAAAAAAAAAAAAAAAAACCTTTTATATTTTCTCTAGGAGATAAAAAGTTTTATTTGATGTCATTTAGGTGCAACAAAGTAAAGCAAGGACATGATCTAGGGTTCTGGCACTGGCAGAAGTTGAAAGGCACTGATGCAGTCCAGAAGCCAAGTGGAGGGAGCCGACCAGACCTTACCCATCCGAACCCGCTTGGGTTTATAAGAGCTCTGAGGTTCATATAAGATATACTGTGTGCAGAGGGTCTGGTCTGAACGAGGTTGGGCGTGGTAAGCTGCTGCACTCAGGGTTTGAGTGACGTCACTGTCGGGTTTGGGCTGGCGGCTCAGAAGGTGACCGCCTCCCTCCTTCACTAACTGCAGCAACTCATGTTTAGGGGGCTTGTGGAAGGAACCCAGTAAGTAGAAGAAACATCCATCAAAGAGTGGAGGCAGCTGAGGACATAGAAGCATATGAGAAGTTGAGAGCAATTTAATAGGCAACGCATCAATGAAGAATCACCTGAAAACTGGCATGTGTGCTAACTGCTAAGCCATGGCTCTGACATAAATATTGCCAAAATATTGGCTATGAAAACCTAATTAGGAGAAAAGTTACAAAACCAAAGCCAAAAAAACAATGCCTCACAACTTAAATAGCACCTACAGAAGGCTTTTGAAGGGTTCCTGTACTTTTCGACAATGACTTGAAAAATAATCGCACACCTTAGAACATCCGTGAACCAATCAGACTTGAGCATTTAACAGACCCGTGGTATAAATTATACCACGGGTCTGTTAAATTCTTGACTCTGATTGGTTGACAGACGTTCTAAAGTGTGCAATTATTTTTCAAGTAAACGCACAGCTATAAAGTAGTTCCAGGTCTTGACCGCATAACGATTCCATATCACTTCGCCAAATTATTTCCGTTATTTCAAAGAGCCGTACAGGCTACCATAACAAAATAACCAGTTAAAACAAAGACATTGGTTAAGTACATCAGAAAGAATGACAAACAATGTCTATTATATCTTAAATTTATTTCAATTTCGATTGAAAAGCACCCTTGAGGTCCCGCTCTTTCTCTCTCATCTCATCCCACCCACCCACGTGTACATGCTACCACAGCAAAATAACTATATAAACAAAGACATTGGTTAAAGTAAATCGGTTAAAAACATCAAACAATGTCTATAATATCCTTTATTTATTTCAATTTTGGTTGAAAAGCTCCCTCGTCTCCCCCGCACTTACACACGCTCACACACATACATACGCACGCGCATGCACACACACACGCGTTGGTGCGTCTATCCTTATGAGGACTCTCCTTAGACATAATGATTTTTATACTGTATGAACTATAGGTTCTATACCCTAACCCTACCCCTAAACCTAACCCTCACAAAAAACTTTCTGCATTTTTACATGTTCAATAAAACACAGTTTAGTATGTTTAAGCGATTTGAATTATGGGGACACTAGAAATGTCCTCATAATTTTTTTTTTTTTATAGCACAATACCCTTGTATTTACCAGTTTGTAACCTAAACAAATTTACTTGTAAACCACCCAAACCCACCCACACAAACACACAGAGAACTTTTTGTTTCAATGTATTTCACCCTAATCAGCCTCACATAGCTATAATGGAAAGCACCGTGCTACCCCTCCCCCCTCTTTCACGCACACACGCACACACACACACACACTACCTTGTTACTCCAATGCCGAAAAGCAGCGCATCCTCTGTGGCTAGTTCTGTAGTGACATTTTCGAACTAGCAACGAAGGCTTGAGCTGTATCAGAGCTAGATACACTTGATCAATACAAAAGTTTCTATATTATCTAAAAAAATCTGTGGGAAACACCCATGCGCTCCCCCTCCCCCTCTCTTAAGCTCTCACACACATGACAGCTGTCATGTCAGTCACCAGCATTTCAGTAGGGTTGAAAACAGTTGTTAAGGTTTACATCAGAAATATGGCGACACTTGCTGCTACTGAGAAGTGCTTAAACTTACACTGACGGCCAAAAGTTTGGAATGGATAGATTTTGCTGTTTCGGAAGGAAATTGGTACTTTAATTCACCAAAGTGGCATTCAGCTCACAAAGTATAGTCAGGATATTACTGATGTAAAAAACAGCACCATCACTATTTGAAAAAAGTCATATTTGATCAAATCTAGACAGGCCCCATTTCCAGCAACCATCACTCCAACACCTTATCCTTGAGTAGTCATGCTAAATTGCTAATTTGGTACTAGAAAATCACTTGCCATTATATCAAACACTGCTGAAAGTTATTTGGTTCGTTAAATGAAGCTTAACATTGTCTTTGTGTTGCCACAGTATGCAATAGACTGGCATGTCTTAAGGTCAAGATTAGGTCAAAAATGGCAAAAAAGAAACAGCTTTCTATAGAAACTCATCAGTCAATCATTGTTTTGAGGAATGAAGGCTATACAATGATTGAAATTGCCAAAAACTGAAGATTACATACAAAGATGTACACTACAGTCTTCAAAGACAAAGGACAACTGGCTCTAACAAGGACAGAAAGAGATGTGGAAGGCCCAGATGCACAACTAAACAAGAGGATAAGTACATCAGAGTCTCTAGTTTGAGAAATAGACACCTCACATGTCCTGAGCTGACAGCTTCATTGAATTCTACCTGCTCAACACCAGTTTCATGTACAACAGTGAAGAGAAGAGTCAGGGGCGCAGGCCTTATGGGAAGAATTGCAAAGAAAAGCCACTTTTGAAACAGAAAAACAAAAAGAAAAGGTTTGGGTGGGCAAAGAAACGGACATTGGACAACAAATAATTGGAAAAGAGTGTTATGGATCTTAACCCTATTTAGTATTTGTGCGATCAGCTAGACTGTAAGGTGTGTGAGAAGTGCCTGACAAGACAACCACATCTATGGCAAGTGCTACAGGAAGTGTGGGGTGAAATGTCACCTGAGTATCTGGACAAACTGACAGCTAGAATGCAAAGCTGTCATTGCTGCACGTGAAGGATTTTTTGATGAGAACCCTCTGAAGTAGTTTAAGTTCTGAAATTGTTTTTCAAATTGTAATAGTAATTTTTCACATTATTAATGTCCTGACTATACATTGTGATCAGCTGAATGCCCTTTGGTGAATAAAAGTACCAATTTCTTTCCATAAGAGTAAAATCTGTACATCATTCCAAACTTTTGGCCACCAGTGAACATCTTGGCGATTTTGAAGTGATGTTACTTCTGATGAGAGCTGCAGCAAATAAAGGTCAGTTAGCTCTCAGTTTCTGAGATTCTCGCTTTCGATCCTTCAAAAACAAACTCGCACACAAACTCTCACACACGCAGAAACTTGTTACTCCAGTGAATGCTCCAGTAAAGTAGCGCAAGCCTGAATCCTCCATTACTAGTTCTGAAGTGACGTCTTCCAACTAGCAGAGGGCTTGAGCTGTATCAGAGCAAGACACTGAATCCGTGGTGGAAGAAAGTAGTTCCATTCAAAAGAGCGTTTTAGGGACGAAAACCGGAAAATGTCTTGATTAAACCCTGAACAATGTATTAAGGTGTAGTAACCATGGTACAAGCAGAATAATTGACTCATTGAATAACTGAATTATTGAAAAATAATGCACAACCGAGGTGCAACAGTCAGGATTACCAGTGTTACACCAAGGCCTGTACTCTGGAGCGGGATCGATTTGGAGGTGGAGGGTCCGTCATGGTCTGGGGCGGTGTGTCACAGCATCATCGGACTGAGCTTGTTGTCAATGCAGGCAATCTCAACACTGTGCTTTACAGAGAAGACATCCTCCTCCCTCATGTGGTACCCTTCCTGCAGGCTCATCCTGATATGACCCTCCAGTATGACAATACCGCCAGCCATACTGCTCGTTCTGTGTGTGATTTCCTGCAAGACAGGAATCTCACTGTTCTGCCATGGCCAGCGAAGAGCCCGGATCTCAATCCCATTGAGCACGTCTGGGACCTGTTGGATCGGAGGGTGAGGGCTAGGGCCATTCCCCCAGAAATATCCAGGAACATGCAAGTGCCTTGGTGGAAGAGTGGGGTAACATCTCACAGCAAGAACTGGCAAATCTGGTACAGTCCATGAGGAGGAGATGCACTGCAGTACTTAATGCAGCTGGTGGCCACACTAGATACTGACTGTTACTTTTGATTTTGACTGATCACGATGTATAGTCAAGACATTAATAACGTGAAAAATCACTATTTCAATTTGAAAAAATGGTCAGAACTTCTTAAACTACTTCAAAAAGTTCTCATCAAAAAATCCTCTATATGCAGCAATGACAGCTTTGTAGATCCTTTGGCATTCAAGCTGTCAGTTTGTCCAGATACTCAGGTGACATTTCACCCCACGCTTCCTGTAGCACTTGCCATAGATGTGGCTGTCTTGTTGGGCACTTCTCACACACTTTACAGTCTAGCTGATCCCACAAAAGCTCAGTGGGGTTAAGATCCATAACACTCTTTTCCAATTATCTGTTGTCCAATGTCTGTGTTTCTTTGCCCATTCTAACCTTCCTTTTTGTTTTTCTGTTTCAAAAGTGGCTTTTTCTTTGCAATTCTTCCCATAAGGCCTGCACCCCTGAGTCTTCTCTTTACTACTGTACATGAACATGAAACTGGTGTTGAGCGGGTAGAATTCAATGAAACTGTCAGCTGAGGACATGTGAGGCATTTATCAAACTAGATACTCTGATGTACTTATCCTCTTGTTTAGTTGTACATCTGGCCTTCCACATCAATTTCTGTCCTTGTTAGAGCCAGCTGTCCTTTGTCTTTGAAGACTGTAGTGTACACCTTTGTATGAAATCTTCAGTTTTTTGGCAATTTCAGTAATTTTATAGCCTTCATTCCTCAAAACAATGATTACTGACAAGTTTCTACAGAAAGCTGCTTCTTTTTGCCATTTTTGACCTAATCTTGACCTTAAGACATGCCAATCTATTGCATACTGTGGCAACTCAAAAACAAAGACAACATTAAGCTTCATTTTATGAACCAAATAACTTTCAGCAGTGTTTGATATAATGACAAGTGATTTTCTAGTACCAAATTAACAATTTAGCATAATTTCTCAAGGATAAGGTGTTGGAGTGATGGCTACTGGAAATGGGGCCTGCCTAGATTTGATCAAAAATGACTTTTTTCAAATAGTGATGGTGCTGTTTTTTACATCAGTAATATCCTGACTATACTTTGTGAGCTGAATGCCACTTTGGTGAATTAAAGTACCAATTTCCTTCCGAAACAGCAAAATATGTACATTATTCCAAAATTTTGGCCGCCAGTGTATATATACTGTATCTGTGTGTGATATATATATATATATATATATATATATATATATATATATATATATATATATATATATATATATAGATAGATAGATAGATAGATAGATAGATAGATATAAAAAGAAATGTCCCTTTTTTGGGACACTGTATTTTAAAGATATAAGCAATAAATTGCAATGTCCGTACTGTGAGACACCTAAGACAGCGCTACAGGGAGACAGGAAGGACAGCTGATCATCCTAGCAGTGGCAGACCACGTGTAACAACACCTGCACAGGCTCGGTACATCCAAATATCACACCTGCGGGACAGGTACAGGATGGCAACAACAACAACTGCCCGAGTTACACCAGGAATGCACAATCCCTCCAGCAGTGCTCAAACTGTCTGCAATAGGCTGAGAGAGGCTGGACCGAGGGCTCGTATGCCTGTTGTAAGGCAGGTCCTTACCAGACATCACTGGCAACAACGTCGCCTATGGGCACAAACCCACCTTCGCTAGACCAGACAGGACTGGCAAAAAGTGCTCTTCACTGATGAGTCACGGTTTTGTCTCACCAGGGGTGATGGTCAGACTCGCGTTTATCGAAGGAATGAGCGTTACACCGAAGCCTGAACTCTGGAACGGGATCGATTTGGAGGTGGAGGGTCCGTCATGGTCTGGGGTCATGATCATCGGACTGAGCTTGTTGTCACTGCAGGCAATCTCAACGCTGCTTACAGAGAAGACATCCTCCTCCCTCATGTGGTACCCTTCCTGCAGGCTCATCCTGATATGACCCTCCAGCATGACAATGCCACCAGCCATACTGCTTGTTCTGTGCGTGATTTCCTGCAAGACAGGAATGTCAGTGTTCTACCATGGCCAGCGAAGAGCCTGGATCTCAATCCCATTGAGCACGTCTGGGACCTGTTGGATCGGAGGGTGAGGGCTAGGCCCATTCCCCCAGAAATATCCAGGAACTTGCAAGTGCCTTGGTGGAAGAGTGGGGTAATATCTCACAGTAAGAACTGGCAAATCTGGTGCAGTCCATGAGGAGGAGATGCACTGAAGTACTTAATGCAGCTTGTGGCCACACCAGATACTGACTGTTACTTCTGATTTTGACCCCCACCCCCCCGCTCCGCCCCGCACCCCCCGCCTTTGTCCAAAGACACTTTATTCCATTTCTGTTAGTCACATTTCTGTGAAACTTGTTCAGTTTATGTCTTAGCTGTTGAATCTTTTTATGTTCATACAAATATTTACACATGTTAAGTTTGTTGAAAATAAAAGCAGTTGAAAGTGAGAGGACATTTCTTTTTTGCTGAGTTTATATATACATATTATTGTTATTTATCAGTCTAACAATGGTCAGAAGGGATGGGATTCTGGGAGATATTTGGTGGGGATTGAGGGAGTTTGTTGATTTTGATTGTTGTTGTGTAATATTAAAATTCTTAAAATATATATATATATATTTGAAAGAGAATATTTCCTACAGGTCAAGAACTGTGGAGATGCTAGGTTATTTTGTGAGCCTTCTTAGTAATTGGAGCAGAACACCAAGCTTGACTGTTTTGCTGCACTGAATTTGAGCTGCACATCGTGGCTTAGGGAGATCACCAATGCCCTGTATTGTCTCACAATGCACAGTCTCCTTAGAAAGTTACAAGTATGTGGCCTCCTATTGAATCCCCAGTCCTCAGGGAAGTGTGTGATTTTCTAAACAAGTCACAATCCATAGCGCAGCCAGTAATAAAAGCCAAGCAAGCCTGAGGAGAGCAGATCAACACAGATTGACAATGAGAGACCATTAAAAAAGCGGGACCAGCAGAGGATTTCACTCAGCCATTATTTCTCCTCTCTGGAGAGGAAAATGTGTCGATAGTCGTTAGGCCCTCCACATGTCGGCCTGTCACTCACCAGGCTACCTCTGTTCACACGGGCACGCAGGGGGCCTTCACCTGCCTCGTACTCGCCCTCTCCGGCCCAGCTGCCTGTCTGAAGGCTATAGCTCACCCCTGAAAGATAGATAGAGAAGGAGAGAGTAAGAAAGATAGAGGGAACAGACAAATCAACCTTACCACCATTTCAAAGGAATAGTTAAGCAAAACATATTTACTTACCCCTCATCTTGTTTCAATCATGTATGCTGTTTTTTTTCTTGTGGACCACAAAATGAGATATTTTTATGCTTTTTGCGGTTTATTTCCATGCAACAATAGTCCATAGTGAATACAACGGTCAAGCTCCAAAAAAGGACAAAAAATGTTACATTATTAACTGATAATCTTCCCTCTTCTGATGCTCTGAGATCTCATTCATGTTTGCATTCATATTCAAAAATGGTACGTTAACATGTCAGACCAGGTTGATGTCATTGACGCCAGTGCTCTATTGCTTTTCATGTGTGTTGTAACCGAATGCAATCCAGTTTAAATACAGTATATGAAATGGAAAATGAGTTTTGAGAGCTGCAGTAGAGGGAAATTTTTTAAAGGATAGAATAACAACCTAAATTTTAGTCTGTTCCTAACACAAAGCTATCGTATGACATCAGAAGGCACAGTCCATAGATTTTATGGACTACTTTTTAAAAGTTCTTTAACCCTCCTATTGCATTCAGAGTCTGCATTTACCTTTTGCTTCACGGGTCAATTTTGACCCGGTGGAATTCAAGCCTATAAATCATTTATAACCCAATGGTTTTCATCTAAAACTATATTGTAAGTCATTAATATGTTCTTAACTGTTCATACATGTAAAAAGATTGATATTTTTGGCATGTTAACTGGCAAATACAAAAGTTATTAATTAATATGCCATTTTTTTTTAGAAATAATAAAATGTAGACTTTTTTGACATTTCAAAATATACATAAACTGTTGTTAAATGGAAAAGATCTATGTGAAGATGGTTCGAAGTTTCTTCCACATAAAAAAATTACCGGCATACAGGTTTGGAATGACATGAGGGTGAATGATGATTTGAAAAATGATGTCTCATTCTCATTATGCTGTCTCAAACTCATACCATTTTCTTTCTTCTGCGAAACACAAAGAAATTTTGATGGAGATTTGATGTGAATATATCCATACAATGCAAGTCAGAGGTGTCCAAAACTTCCAAGCTCCAAAAAAGACAAAGGGAGCATAAAGGTTATCCATAAGACTCAAGTAGTTTAATCCATGTCTTCTGAAGCAATAAGATAGATTTTGGGTTAGAACAGACCAGAATAAACCTTTTTCTTGCCATCTGCAGTCTGCTCAGAGCTTGACGCATATGCACAGCGCGTGTACATGAGCAGAGCACGTTTCTGTATTGCTTCAGAAGACATGGATTTAACCACGAGTCTCATAAATTACCTTTATGCTGCCTAGGTGTGTTTTTGGACCCCACTGACTTGCATTGTATCGACATATTCACATCATATCTTCAAAATATCTTTATGTTCTGCAGAAGAAAGAAAGTCAAACCGGTTTGAGACAGATTAAGGGTAAGAAAATTATGAGAAAATTATTTTTTTGGATGAGCTAGAAGCATCAAGGATCTTTGGGTGAAAGGTTGAAAACAATCTTTTTGTTCATTTCTGTCAGGTAAAATGCCTCGCAACTGGTCTTGAAGCACAATATACACAGTACTACAACTGAGCTGTCAAAAAATAAAACCTCCTTCACATTAAAAATAAAATAAAAATTAAAGCCTTTTCCGGCTGAATTTGTTTACAACAATTTGATAGCATTCTACTTGGTTTGCCCTAATTGTGTCTCTGTCTGAAATGGTCATCTCTTGACTAAAGGGCTCTGCAAGAGATAGCAGCTATTGTCTGCTGTTCTTTTGAGGATAGTGCCAGAAAAAGGACAAGGGGAATAAATGGGCATCTTGTAAAGGGTGTCTAAAAATATATGAACTAGCTTTAAGAGCAGGGTAAAGATGTTAGCCTGATCTGATTGTTTCCCCAACCAAAAGGCTTTTGGTGTTAAACAAGATTATAATAGATCTGCATTTTCAAGTTTTTAATTTTAATACTATTTTCAATACTTTTAATTTCAGTTTAGCTTTTACAATTTTAGGTTTTGTTTCTGTTCAGTTTTAGTTTTGGAAATTATAGTAAATGTAGGAGTTGAGTGAAAAGTAATTAAAATCTAAAACTAAGCAAGACCTTTTGACATTATAGCTAGATGACAAGAAAAACTATTTTGCTTATTTCATTTTGGTTATTTAAAAAAAAAAAAAAAAGCTGTTTTTAGTTTTGTTTCTTTTTATTTTATTTATTTTTCTTTTTTAAAGTCTCTTATCCTCATGGAAAAAACCCAATTATGATAAAAATTTTGCATGCCGTTGTGGCAGTGTGATGCTGAGCCATTAGCCGAATTGCTATTCCTGCATCCGGAATGTCACAGCGCTCTCTCTATTTCCCACCAAGCCCATCGTATCAGAACCCTGATACAAGTGTGTTCCTGCGCATGCATACACGTATGCAGAATCCTCCATGGTAATCATGAGCTGTAATTGTGCTTCCTCTGCCCATTTTAATTACAGCTTTCATTTCCCAGGACTCGGTGAGGGCGGTGGTGGTGTGAATGCTACATTCCAGGGTTAATCCGACTTGCTCTCTCTGGCCGATAGGGCCAGCTTTTTAGCTGAGCAGTACAGAGCCATTAGCATATTAGCTAATTAGATTCACGATGATGGGAGAGGACATTGAAGCTCAGTGAGTGCGTGTGGTGGGTGGATGTGGATCAGTGGAGTTGGCAGCTCACACACTTATGAGCACTGAACCGTGAGTCACAGAGCCAAGGAGACCCATAAAGAAGAAAAGAAGAGCTGAGGCACAGTATCAAGAGCTCATACAGTGTGACACAGAAAGAGGGGCTAAACTCAATGAGACAAACTCACTCAAACTCAAATTCTACTAATTGAGAAGTATCAAGTTGAGTGATTTGAATCAAATATCTAGCAAGAAATATTTCTACAAGGTTCCCACACCCTTTGAGCAATTAATTTCCATGACTTTTCCGGTCATGTGTGATTATTGGATAATGAATTATAAAATGATTTTATACAGACTGCACTCATGTAAACTATTATTTTGCTTATTTTAAATTAGCTTTTAAACCAATGTTTTTGTTTCACTTTGTTGTAGTATATTTTATTTAAGCTAAGTTTATGACAATGTTTTCTAAATGAACAGTTTTAGTCTTAGTTTAAGTATACAGAAATAACACTGGTGTTGAGAAATCCAGAAATTTTAACATTCCCTGATATTTCAGGGATTTTCATGACTGGGAACACTGTTTCAACCGCATGTCTTTTTGAAGTGATGTTTTTAACCAGGTTTTTTTGTATCTTGAGGGAGAAATAGATAATCTGATTGATAATGCAATAAAACTGCCATCTAAAAAACAGAATAAGAAGATAAAAAATATTTGGTGTGTCAAAATAGTAATATGGGTAAAGTGAACACTGCGCATGTCTAGTACATTGGATATTTCTGCTGAGCAAAAATGAAATTAGAGGAAAGATTGCTCAAAAGAATGCATACATGCAAATCTTTAGTAGACCATATGTAACACAGTTTATTACTTTGGGGACTATATCCCTGCATACGTTTATCTAGAAACATTCAGAAACAGCCATTCAACTAGTAGTAATATCTATACGCAATCACCTAATTGAGCACAAACCTTTGTACCAATCTAAAGCGTTTGCTTTAGTAATGGCTCATTATTGTGATTACTGTGGACTTACAGCTGAAACGAAGGATCCAGCAGCCATTGAGGATGCCCTGCAGTGTGGTCAGGGTAGAAGCCTTGGTGGGATCATCTGGTACAACCACATGGGTGACTGGAGAGACATTTAAATCACAAAAATAAAATCTCATGTTGAGCATTTATAAGAGACTGTGAATCTTAGAGTGTGATATTAATATAAGCTTAAAGGGATAGTTCACCCAAAAATAAAAATTCTCTCATCATTTACCCTCGTGCCATCCCAGAAGTGTATGACTTACTTTCTTCTGCTGAACACAAACAAAGATTTTTAAAAGAATATCTCAGCTCTGTAAGTCCATACAATGCAAGTGAATGGTGACCAGACTTTTCAAGCTGCAAAAATCCCATAAAGGACGCATAAAAGTAATCCATACGACTCCAGTAGTTTAACATGTCTTCTGAAGCAATGCAATCACTTTGGTGTGATAAACAGATCAATATTTAAATACTTTTAACTATAAATCTCCACTTTCACTTCCAGAATTTTAAAGTGAAGGTGGAGATTTACAGTAAAAAAAAAAGGACTAAAATATTGATTTTTCTCACCCACACCAATCATATCGCTTCTAAAAACATAGATTTAACCACTTGAGTCATATGGATTACTTTTATGCTGCCTTTTTGTGATTTTTGGAGCTTGAAAAGTCTGGTACCCACTAAATTGCATTGTAAGGGCCTACAGAGCTTAAATATTCTTCTAAAAATCAACGTTTGTTTTCTGCAGAAGAAAGAAAGTCATACACTTCTGGGATGGCATGAGGTTGAGTAAATGATAAGAAAATTTTCATTTTTGGGTGAACTATCCCTTTAAGTATCTCCATTATATAAACACCAGTGCTGCGAAGACTCCTGACTTTTCCCACTATGGTCACAATAGCGTACAAACTGAATTTCTCGGAATTTGCATTATTAAACGATGCAGACATGTGTACTAATTTGCTGAGCAAGGTTAATTATTTGGCAACTGATCTGCCTCCAAAGAACAAAATGCTTGAGATCAGAATAACAGTATTCAACTATTTGAACTGCAGTTTTTAACTTATGGGTGAAGCATGTCTGAATTCTGTGTCTGCTTAACATCCTGTCGACTGATATACCTCCATCTGGTCAATTTGTGAGTGCATTTTTGAAGGATGTAACCTTGGCTGTTGGGCCACGTGGCACCAAAGCAGCCTCCCTCAGTTTCAGACAAAGCCTTTTTGTAGGTAACACAGCTACTCTTCACTGAGGCTCCCAATAAATAAAAGAACACTTCACCAAACCCTTCAACTCTAGAAAACCACTGAGAAAAAAAAATCCAAAAGCTTTTTCTGTTGTGACAAATGCACAGCCTGCATGTTCAGCCATAAGTACAGCTTATGAAAAACTACTTCAATTACTTTAATTCTGCTCTATTCCAACTTTGATTGCGTAGATGATGAGACACTGCACAAGTTGTTTATCTGTTGGTGTGATTTTTGGAGGAGTCTAAAGACTCTTGAGAAAGACATTTGTCAAACAAAGTGTTGGGTTTCATTATGTATTATTTCGTAATATCCTTCTTATACTTTAGCTGGATGGCTTGTAATGCTCTCCTCCTATGTGCTGGATGAAAGGCAAAGAAAGAAGAGACACTTCATTTCACTGCACTGAAAAGGTTTCATTGTTTTCTTCTCCAAGTGCAAAACTGCTTCCATGTGGTGTTTAAACCTATTTACTTATAATTAAAAAATAATAATTATTGTGATAATATGTCAGTATATAGCTTGGCTGAAAATGTATATATACACTTTATGTTTTTTTGTGTGTGTGTGTGTGTGTGTGTGTGTGTGTGTGTGTGTTTTGTTTGTTTTTTTTATTTCCAGCAAAAATAACTTATAAAATATTTATGTCATACTTCCGAACACCACACTATATTACACACTCATGTTGTCAGTGCATTAAAAGAGATGTACCTGCACTAGTAAAGGATTCCACTTGTTTCCCTCCAAGGAGTTTAGCTGCTTTGGCAAGCTGTTTCTGCTGAGTCTGCGTTAGTAGACTGCCTATCAGAACCACTGGACCAGTCTCCCTCACACAGCCTGCAGCCTACAAGAATACAAACAGTAAAGCACTCTCCATTTACATTCATATTCTTATCAGATGTGGGATTACTAAAGCAATGTACAAGACAAAGTACAAAATACCAGTGCTTTTTTTTTTTTTTCTGTTTGTTTTCAGGATTTTTTTTGTGAGCCGGTTCAGTGTTGGGTACCTTACGGAGTCTGCCGGATGGGCTCAGGGGGGCTGTCAAAGGATGGGGTACCTCAGGGGCCAATATTAGGATCTTCTGCATTTCTGGAGTCAGCGCATAATCCACAGGCCGCAAGCCAAACATATTCCTGAGAAACCCAGACACTGTTTTTTTTTAATGCAAACTACCATGTTGTGTGGTAGTTATACAAACTCATATTCAAGGACATACTTGGTATTCTCTATATAGACTCTTTTAAGCCTGATAATGCATCTTAAGCATGGCAAATTGTTAGCATTTGTGTACCATACAACCAGCTTGCAATAATCATAAATAGGATTTTCATGATTCAAAAAGGCGAGTGTGTAATTAAATTATTGTGATTAGATTTTAAAGTGTGTTATTTCTGCATCACTAGCATAACTAGGATAAAACTAGAATACAAGAAAGTATTTTAATATTGAAAAAATTTCACATCACCTTTAAGAAGTTAAATTTTAATACAAATATTCACATTAAACAACAACAATGGCATGTCAGCGTCAAATATTTCTCAATTAAATGAACACTTAAGTTTTTCCAGTAATTATTCAAGCAAACAAAGAATTAAATTAAGAGCAATGACTGGTTTTCCCACTATCCCACAACTATAAGCCATCTTTACACTGCAAAGGCAGCACAGAAGCTGCATCTGAAGTTGCATTTAGGTGTATTTACACAGACTGTTTAATGCTGCTCAGAGGTGGCATAAATGCATTTAAGCAGCAATTACAGTTGCATAAAATAAATAATGAGTTTAATGTTTTAAATACAAAATTATGAATATATAAATATGAAATAAATTATTTTCTTTTAAGCATGAAACTGAATTATATCTCCTCTGCCTAAACTACTGTATATATTTTTTATCTCTGCTCTATCGTGACAACAAAGTTTAAGGCTACATAAAAAGCAGCATTAGAATTGCCTTGCTGAGATGGGTCAGAGCAAGCATAATTATTAATGAAGACTATGACATTGTTTGCACAGTCTACACAACTAACAGGAGTGAAAGGTTAAGCCCTTTGACAAATCCAAAAAGGGCCTAATGGATCTGTTTGGCGAGCAGTGTGTGTGATAAGCCCCTCATTGGATCATTTGTCCCTGTTGTAGGGAAGAGCGGTGGAAATGAAAGAAAAGAAGGCAGAGCAGGATGTATGTTAAGATTAAGTTTAAGCGCAGAGATAACACCTGGGGGACAATTAAGAGGTCTACTGATCCATAAAATTTCATTTGGATTCATGAGCCACAAGCCCAGTCTCTTCTCACCCCCATAGGATGTAAATGATTTTGTTTTGGTGCAGCGAACAGCTTCCAATCTCAAAGAGTGAAAATCCAATATTTCCAAACGGTCTCATACACAGACGCCACATATACGCGAATGTGCTACCCATATTAATAAAGGGAAAGTGTGTATTCATCACCCTGAGCTGAATAACATACTCCATGCCGTTAAGAGTGAAATTATTAAGTTAAAACCTCGCAGCGACTGCATCCATCTTGCAGCTGACAAATCAGACAGAGATGCCAGCGGTACCAGATCAATGGATGTGTGAAAATTAGTCCACGGAGGTGCTCCAGCTGTTGATTTTCACGTAACCAAAGCAATCGAGAGTAGCAGTGCTAAGCACTGGAGCTAACCACATCTCAATGATTGAAAGAAAAGTGTGTTGCTTTGCTCGGATCATCCAAACAAACCAAACAAGCTTCTGCAAGGTGAACCCAGGAGTTACAATGTTGAACTTACTGAAATTTCCACAACAGTAAGGTTCTGAAAGTAAAAGTCTAATAGTGAGTATTACATATAAACCTTTCAAGACAGACCTACCATGAGCTCAGAGGTTGTTTAGCGATGGTATATATGTCTGCTGAAGTGTGATTTCAAAACATGCTTGATAGCTGAATTCCTGACGAAGAACTACAATACCCATAATTCCAAAAAGAGCTCCACCAATCAGCAGCGGCCACCCATGCCCCTAAAGCACTGCAGATGACGATCAAGTTGACATACACTCTCAAACACTACTAACCTATTTGTATATATTTGAATATTTTTCAATATAATTGTAATCAATTACTATAAATCGATAGTTTTATATTATCCAGCCGTTTTTCATTTG
This sequence comes from Myxocyprinus asiaticus, assembly GCF_019703515.2. Taxonomy (NCBI): domain Eukaryota; kingdom Metazoa; phylum Chordata; class Actinopteri; order Cypriniformes; family Catostomidae; genus Myxocyprinus; species Myxocyprinus asiaticus. The sequence goes on from NC_059353.1 coordinate 40,527,877, forward strand.
ATTATGTCATATGCAATGTGTCATGGGATGAGCAGTTCACTCCCTCATAAAATTATTGAAGTACACAGTCTTTTTCCCAATATTTTCAAATAATTTTTTTCTTTAAATCAAAAGTTATAATGTTGTGATTCATCTCGGGGCTGGCTGGTGTGGTTCATGGCTTCAAGACATTATTGAAATCCAAACAGGGAAAATAATAGGGAAAAATATATTCAGAACCAAGACCGCTGAAAAAGTGGCCGGTCAGAGTTGCACTCAATTACACAGACTGGCTCTATCTTTTTTGTTCTTGCTACACTCAAACCCCCCAAGAAGCAGCTTGTCAAATGTAGTGGGACCCTGAAAAGCCTTAAAGATTACAACTGGTACAACAGGGATGTGCCAGTCAATGCATACAGCACATTACAGTGCAGGCTCAGCCCACACCAATGGCCGACATAGCCCCACTGCTCCAATTCTGCACGGCGAGGAGTGAGAGTGATTTATTATGTCTGACAGCAGTGGATTGCTTCTGTGCACTGCTTCTATGACAGAGCTGATGCTTCACTTCACCATTGACTAACGAAGCATAAATCTGCTGATGTTTTATGCGCTCCCAATGTACAGCACAGCACTAGTCAATCAATGTACAAAGGGCAGACAGACAAAAAGGGACGCAGAGACGCATGCTGAGAACTCTTGGGGAAATAAGCTGCAGAGCCCTGCGGAGCATCTGTGCTCTACGTGTTCATCGGCAATCTTAGAGAAATAGGTTCTGAGAGTTCATTCAGATAAAGGGCAAGTGGAGGAGGTAGGTTTCTGTTTTTAGAGCAGAGGTTCCAGAACATCTCTACACTAGATATACACAGTCACATATATTTGCATGGCTATAAGTGGACAAGTCTGCAAAAGAGGCAAATGAAAAAATGGTGTTATGCAAAAATATAGAGCGTGATCTATCCCAAACTAGTCAAGACAAGGAAGAACTTGTCATTTAGGGCTGCAACATAAAGCAGAGGTTAATTGTTTATGGTTGCCAAGCAGTGGCACAATAATGTAGAATTCAATGGAATTTTAAAACGGCCTTGAATGAAGCTTGAAACTTAAAGTCAGCATGAAATCAAAACTGACCCTATTTATTTTATTAATGCATTCATCCTTGCATATTTGCTATTTTATAAAAAACATTTGACCTCGTAATCTTTAATCAAAATGTCATAGCTTGCTCTTCCGGTGACATGACCGACTCTTCTTTGCTTACGTATGCAAGGCCGCGCTGCCGTTAAGCCAAGTTTTTAGTCAGTTATAACCCTGCCCTTACAAGAGCCAGGTTTGTGTACAAGCAGCTAATGCACAAATAAAGAGGTCTATTTTCGGCTGTTTTCCTCCCAAAATCCTGTTCCCTACCCCAAACTACCTTGGTTACAGGCCCGCTGGCTTGAATTTACATTTCGAAGGAGGAGGAATAACGGTGAATTTGTGGTTGTGTTCGAGGCATTTCATATTTGAATGCTTCCAGAGGTGATCACTTTTGAAAACAACGCAAGTCGGATGTGTCTGGAGTTTATTCATATTATTTAATGCAGGTATCTTGGGATGAACAGCACTAAAAAGTGTTCATTTTTATCACTGAATAGCCAGAAAATAAGAGTGGTGGTGGCGTAGTGAGCTAAAGCAGTGGTTCAACCTTTTTGACTCCAAGGCCCCCCATTATAGGAGAAAATATTTGAAGGCCCCCCCATGTAGGCTATTAGATATTTATATTATAAGATATCTCTATTATAAGACATTTCCTTAAAACCTGTGATTCCAGAAATGTCTAGAACTGCATATTCTTCATAAAAAGCAAGCTGTTAAAGGGAGTTACTCCATTTTTAGAATTTTCAGTAAGTTGAATTATAATAATTATGTAAAAATTATAATAATTTATCATATTTTAAATTATTTTAAGAGATCTTGAGGCCCCCCGGAAGTGTACTGAGGGCCCCTGGTTGATAACCACTGGGCTAAAGCACAGAACTGGTAAGCAGAAGGTTGCCGGTTCAATCCTCACAGCCACCACCATTGTGTCCTTGAGCAAGGCACTTAACTCCAGGTTGCTCCGGGGGTATTGTCCCTGTAATAAGTGCATTGTAAGTCGCTTTGGATAAAAGCGTCTGCCAAATGCATAAATGTAAATGTAACACATTGTGATATATATTGTTACCATAATAAAAGTATTATTTATATTATTAATAATTCATACTGCCCATCCCTCGACAAAACGTTCTTTAAAGAAATATGAAATTGAGTTCCTTTGACATCTTTCATCCCAAACCAAACTGCAACCACAGGTGATCGGTTGGGTATTTGATCAGGTTGAGTGAGAGGGTGTCATGTTTAGTACTCACAGAACACTTTGGGATGCGCCACATTCAACCAAGAGTCTGACCACTGCTAGGTGCCCGTTCCTCACTGCATCGTGCAGTGGCGAGTCATTCTGATAGCCTGGAGTATTCAACAGTGCCCCCTGCTGTAGCAGTTCTTCCACCACTGCCAGGTGACCGAGATTACAAGCCTCATGCTGCAAGACAAAATACAATTATGTAACCAAGGCTGGGTTAAGAATTTAAGAATTGGCACTCTTTCATTTCATGAGTTTTTGAATTGAATTGGCCACGCCCTACAGGATGTTGAATTGGAATGTGAATTGGAATGACAGGAAGAGGAATTCACTGAATTGCAAACACAGTCACACAACAGAGGAATTTAACTAGTCCAACACAAGTTTTGCTACCAAATATAAATCATTCATTTAAAATAATAATTTAGAGTAATTATGTCTATTTCATCCCTGACATTTAGAATCCATTATTTCTAAACTGATAAGACACATTTTTCTAAATTAAGTTACTGTCAAAACAATTAACACAGCCATCAAAACATGGTTTAATTTCATATACAGCACAAAATGTCCACAATGACTATATTGTTGTCAGATCATTTATATTTACTATAAAAAATATTGTTTTCCAAATTAGAAAATATTGATTATGACATATTGAGGTATAACCTCACAGAAGTGTACCACTAATACACTTTGTGTCTTAAAAAATCTGCAGTCCATTAATTCTGAGAAGACTGTGGGGTGAATCAGAGCACTCAGGGAAATTAAGCATTTTTGCACCATAGCCCATAAAATGAATCAATTTGTTAAATATAATAAAAACGCATATATAAAACAATTCTATAAGTGAAATTATGTAAAATAATTTTTAATATGTAAAATCAATATTTAATATAATAGTATTTACTATAATACTATAGTAATAGTATATTATTATTAATAATATATTTTATTCTATATTATATTATTGTCGTATTATTATAATGTAATTAGCATATTATATACTATAATTATTATTAACTATAATATTAAATATAAAATTATAAAAAAATATGTAATATAATCTAATAATCTGATTAATGTTTTTAGAAATACACCATATATTGTGTCAATCATGACATGTTTATGGGTGATTAACTTTTCATACTAAATTATTATTAAATACCAAATTTGAATATATTATGACATATTGAGGTATTGTCACGGCTCTGGTGAATTTGTCAGTTTATTCTGTTTGTTTTGTTATTTTCTCTCCCTCATGTCTCGCAGATGAAGCCGGCGTGCATGATCAGTGTTATCATAAATGACGTGCTTAGAGACATGGTTGATCATTTTGTGTTTGTCTATCTTGATGATATTCTGTTCTTCTCCCAGAATATCCAGGAGGTGCTTCAGCGACTACTAGAGAATTGGCTGTTCGTCAAGGCGGAGAAGTGCGCTTTTCATGCACAGTCGGTTCCGTTCCTGGGGTTCATCGTTTCATCCGAGGAAGTGCGCATGGACCCTGCTAAGGTTAGAACCGTCTCTGATTGGACGACCCCAGATTCTCGCAAGGCATTGCAGAGGTTTCTGAGGTTCGCTAACTTTTATCAGTGATTTATTCGAAATTACAGCCAGCTTGCCACGTCTCTGACGGATCTCACCTCCACCCGCACTGACTTTTGTTGGTCGCCGCGGTTTGAGGCCACGTTTTCTAAATTAAAGGAGCGTTTTTCCTACCGCACCCATTCTTGTAGCTCCCAACCCTGCAAGTCAGTTCGTGGTGGAGGCGGATGCGTCTGAGGTTGGTGTTGGAGTGGTCCTGTCGCAGCGTTCTTCCTTGGATGGAAAGATGCATCCGTGTGCCTTTTTTTTGCACCGCTTAACACCAGCGGAACGGAACTACAACATCGGTAACCGAGAAATACTTGGCCTTGGGCAAGAGGCGTCATTGGTTGGAGGGATCGGGGGTACCTTTCATGGTCTGGACTGACCATAAGAACCTAGAGTACATCCGTAGCGCCAAACGCATCAACAGGCTCGCTGGGCATTATTTTTAACTCGCTTTAATTTTATCCTTTCGTATCGCCCGGGCTCTAAGAACGTCAAGCCTGACTCTTTGTCTCGATGTTTCAAAGTCGAGACCTCCACCATTCCACTGCATACCATCCCACCTGCCACTCGAGTGGTGGGCATTGTATCCTGGGAGTTGGAGACTAAAGTCCGTGCTGCGCTACGAAACACCACGCCCTTGCCACGTCCCCAGCGGGTCGGTTATTTGTTCCGCAATCAGTTCGAACGCATGTCCTACAGTGGGGTCAATCGTCCAGCGTCGCTTTTCATCCAGGGGCAACTCGCACACAGATGCTCATTAGATAGCATTGCTGGCGTCCAGCTTATGTGTGCGGGCAGAAAGTTTGGTTGTCCTCTAAGGACATTCCACTCCAACTTCCAACTTCAAGTTTATCGAGCCGTTTCCCATAGCCAAGGTTATTATGCCAGTGGTGGACGGTCTCAAATTACCACCTTACCTCAAACGCATCCATCCCGTTTTTCACATTTCTAAGATAAAGCCGGTTTTACGTTCTAATTTGCATCCCACAACTCCCGTCCCGCTTCCTCCGTGTCTTGTTGAGGGTTCTCCGGCGTACGTGGTGTACTGATCGACATCAGGTGGAGGAACAGAGGGTTCCAGTACCTGGTTGACTGGGAGGGTTATGGACCTGAGGAGAGATGTTGGGTCCCAGCTCGGGACATCCTGGATCACGCCCTCATGGATCAGTTTCACCACAAAACTCCTTCCCTAAACTGCAGCCAGTCTTTGCCAGCACAGTTAAAGTTATCATTTATTGTTAATAAATCCTTTGAACTGTTCCTCTGCTCTTGGGTCTCTATGTCTCACCCTCTGGCAGGTATAACCTAACAGAAGTGTACCAATAATACACTTTGTGTTTTAAAAACTCTGCAGTCCAATAATTCTGAGAAGACTGTGGGGTAAATCTGAGCACTCAGGGAAATTAAGTGTTTTTCCACCATAGCCCATAGAATGAAAGTCAATTTATTAAATATAATGAAAAATACAAGTTAAATTATTTAAAATATTTTTTATATGTATTATCAATATTTAATATAATAGTATTTACTATAATAGTATAATAATAGTATATCATTATACATTATATTATTGATGTATTATTATAATGTAATTATCATGATATACTATAATTATTATTATTTAACTATAATATTAATTAGAATATTATAAAAACATTATTTAATATAATCTAACAATCTAATTAATGTTTTTAGAAATACACCACATATTGCGTCAATCATGACATTTATGGATGATTAACTTTTCATACTAAATTATGAAATGCATTATTAAAAACTACAATTACAGCAGTTTACGAATTTCTTTTAATTGCATTCCATTTTAATTCTACTTAAATTACAATTAATTCGACAATTCTGCATCATGTGTGCTACCTCAATTCAAATACAGGAAATTTAAAAGGCCATCTCAATTCAATTCTGCACTGTGCACAACTGTGTATATAACATTATTGCCTCAGAGATCCAGATATGATGATTTCCAGTCATATTACATAGGAATATAACAATCAGCCTTATTATAATAGTTTGGATCTAATCATTACAAAGTATCAACAAGCTAGCAAAAGCCCTTAAGCCATACAATGCAACCTGTCTTTTGCATGTATGACAATGTATGGAATGAAAGCACTCAGAGTAAATGCAAACCTATTCATGTGGCAAGAGAAGTTTTGCCTTCAAGCACTTGAATCCATGGAGACCGATCACCCCATAATCATAAACATTTTGACTAAAATACATAGATTACAGAAGAAGGATTTCAACGTTTTAACTTTTACACGTTAGTACGCGTTAACTTTTAATTTTCCCTAATTCTCGCACCTACAATTTTCAAACTAAATGGTACGCAAGATTTACAGGATAAAGCAAAAAACACAGGATAAAATACTTACATTACACCCACACAACATGAAAGAGTATTCACGAAATCTACATTAACCATTCATAGCAGTTGAGTATTGAGTGAACATCAAGCTTTCTGCAAGGATAAGATACATTTTCCCAACAAGCAAAAGCTTTCCAACCATTTTCACCAAATAGAAGCTCACGTATCACACAAGAAACAAAACTGTAGTGTGTAAAATATGTATGCTACATCAGGTGTGTGGGTTCTCTTGGCTCACCAGTGGTGTCCAGCCTGCATTGTCCTTCAGGTTGGGGTCGGCTCCCAGAGCAAGGAGCTTTCGTACCTCCTCCACATCACCCTGTGCAGAAAAAACGGGGTCAAACTGCCGCTCACTGGATGTTTTTTGTTTTTGGCACCATTCTGTGTGAACTCTAGAGACTGTTGTGCGTGAAAATCCCAGGAGATCAGCAGTTACAGAAATACTCAAACCAGCCCGTCTGGCACCAACAATCATGCCACAGTCAAAATCAATGATATCAAATTTGTTCTCCATCCTGATGGTTGATGTGAACATTAACTGAAGCTCCTAACCCGTATCTGCATGATTTTATGCATTGCACTGCTGCCACATGATTGGCTGATTAGATAATCGCATAAATAAGTATGTGTACAGGTGTTCTAAATAAAGTGCTGTGTGTCCAATCAAACTCTATGGTATTTTGGCATGAATTCATCCATCACTTAGGTAAGGTTGGCATTTACGTAAGTTAGGTAAATGCCAACATAAACAAATAGTTTGACATTCCTTCATCTTTGAAAACCATGAAAGAAACTACACACGGTAAAAGAAAATATATTGCCTATGCAGTTCATAGTAAAATATATATATTTCGATGTTTGATTCTAAAAGTAAAGTGTGTAATTTCTGCGTCATTCGGGGCCCCAAATTGAATTACAGAAGTAATGCCTGGGTCCTAAGAAAAAGCAATTGAGAACTACTGGTACAGGGCATGGATAATCTTAACCATCACAAACCTTTATCGCAGCCAAGTGCAGTGGCGTCTCTCCCTTGTGGTTCTTCTTCATGTAAGATGGACTGCTCTGGTTGCATCTTACCCCAGGAGACCTCCTTCCAAGGACAGGGGTAGCTGGCGACCTTCTTCTCACTGAAGGTGAGAGGTGCGGCTTCACATTCTGCTCCTTTTTGGACTGTTTGAAAGTTTTTAGGTTTGGAGAAAGGTCTTCAATTGGAGGAGGTGTGGACTGTGTGGTTCCTTCTCTAGATAATCTCGTCCTCCGTCCTGGAATTGTTCTGGGTCTTTTTGGTGTACTAGGTGGATAATCACTCTCCTGGTTATCTCTGGTTCTCTTCGGTACTCTGGAAGGGGAAGATTGAATAGGCCCTGGGGCAGTTTTGTTTGATTTTGGAATATCTGTGACAGGCTCAGACTGCTGGTCATTAGAAGTAGGTGCTGGGGAGCTTGGCATCTCACCACCAGACTCAGTGCCTTCAACGTCAGGACTGAGATTTTGATTTTCTCCTTGGTGGACAGTCTTCTGAGGTTCCTCAGGCTGGCTGCTGGGGCACTGAAAAGACACTCTCTTACTGGATTTCTTGTTGTCATCTCCAGAGCTCACCATCTCATCATCTTCATACTTTCTGTCAATAGCACCTTCTTTACCAAAGCCCCACTGTTGGTTGATGGCCTCTAGCTTTAGCTTTTTACATTCCTGATTAGCCTGAGTTCTTGTTACGGGCTTTTTAGCACCACGGGCTTGTTTGCAGGCTGGGCTGACCCTCTTTGCCTTTGTTTTCTTAGTTACCTTACCACGTGGAGGAGTTGAGGATCCAGAGTCCTGGGAGGATGAGGTGAAGTTGAAGACAGACAGGTCTTTAGGTTTGGACGCAGGTGATGTAGTTGGTTTCTTTTGCTGATCTCCATTAGATAAGTTTACCTCAGGCTTCTCAACGCAACAGCGTACTTTGCGACTCTTTGGGCTAAACCATATCTTGAAGTTCTTCTTCTTGGAGACGGGGGTCTCTTTTGAGTGTACAGCATCAGTGGTCATGGCTAAACATAAGGAGAATCACATCATGATATCCACTGTAAAAAAATACTTACATTTGATTCACATTTAACAAAAGATTTAAGAGTCAATTATGTGACAAATTTTTTTTGTCTGGATCTATTAAATTCTTCAAAAATACAATACAAATACACCCTTTTATGATGAAAATGTCTAGGTGGTATAACTTTTCAGAGATTAAGGCTGAAATTCTTGTAAAAAATATAGATTTATGATTATATTTGCCATAAGTAAAAACAACAGTGAATCAGTTCTTTAAAAATATTATTAAAATACTAGGAAAATCAGTTGATTGCCAAATCGAATTCAATGTAGTTTAACCAAAAAGAACAAATCCATTTTGTCATCATGTGACAAAGAAACCCCCATAAAACATTATAATTTCACAGAATGGACTACTGTAGACCCACAAGACTGTGTCAATGTCAGTTAAGTATTATATTATACATACAATTTTGACATAAAAATGTTAGTTCAGGTTTTTAAATAACCTAATAAAAATACTTCTAATAAAATAGCCACAACATAAAACCTAAAAGTATAAAAACCTTTATTTTATTTATATTATATATATATATATATACACATACACACACACATATACATATATACACACACACACACACATTTTTAACCTTAGTTTGTTTGTTTATTTAGTTTTAACGCCATGTCGGCATATTTGCAATATTAGATAAGACACTTTAAGTTTATACAAGATAAAAACTGTAAAATCTGTTCAGATGGCACTTTTAAAAAAAAAAGTTTATTAAGAAAGTCTCTGTATAGAAGCATTGTCTGATAGTTCCAAAAGTTTTACAGTTCAATAAAATGTGCTTGATGGTCATAGGGGTTTGGCAAGGTATACGTATGGGAGGATCTTCACCAGTCAGTAGAAATGCATGTGTTAGTCTTGAATGGCCCAGTCGGCATCTGGTAAACACTATTTGATCGTGCCTAAATTTAACATTTTGAGAGTAGTTGCTTTGGACCCTGGGGTTTATTTCGTATAGTTTATTGCTGTCGCACTCATTCCATTCTGATTGCCACTTATTGGTGATATACGAGTTAATTAATGGCCTGAGGTCAGAGGGTGGTATCAGACATTCTGAGATCTCCAAGTTTAATGCCTCTTCTGCAGCTGTATCTGCTTTTTCATTTCCTGCCAGACAAATATGTCCCGGCACCCAACAGAAGATAACGTTGAAATCCTTCTTCTGTAATCTATGTATTTTAGTCAAAATGTTTATGATTATGGGGTGATCGGTCTCCATGGATTCAAGTCCTTGAAGGCAAGACTTTGAGTCTGTAGCGATTAATAAGTTTCGTCCTTGGCCCTGCTCAAGGTTTTCCAGAGCCAGTAGCAGCGCTTGGGCCTCAGCTGTGAAGACAGAGCTGTTCTGGAATATGTATGCCATATTGTTGATCTCCAGTCTCTACTGCTGCTGACACACTGTTATCCGTTTTGGATCCATCTGTGAACACTGTACTATGGAGTGGGAGACTACATTTCAGTACCAAGAATTCCTGTTGATACACGATGGGGAGAGTTTATGCCTTTTTTCTTGTGCCAATGCCATAGAAATAGTTGTTTTTTTCAAGGTCCTGGGGGGGACAGGCCAAAGATTATACTGTTTTATGTTGTCCAGATTGGTGTTCAAGTTCTCCAAGTATGGTTTAATCCATATTAGTGCCCGACCGATATATCGGCTGCCGTGTATATTTAGTTGATACGTAGGGTTACGTCCTACATCACTTTAATGGTGCAACGCTCAAATATTTAGTAGAGCGTAAATTGTGACTTAGTGCCCATTTACACCACAACTAGGCTAAGTGGTATGTACGTATAACTGGTGCAACCGGCCCCTGATGTTTATTTAGCTATTTATTTTAATGTATTATTTAAATGGTCAGCATTTGACTGATACTAAACAGTACTGATGTTTATTTAGCAATTTCTTTTATTTTTATTTATTCATTATTTTTAATGGTCAGCATTTGACTGATACTAAACAGTAATACTGATGTTTATTTAGCCATTTCTTTTATTTTATTCTTTATTTTAATGGTCAGCCATTGACTGATACTAAACAGTACTGATGTTAATCAAGCAATTTATTTTATTTTTATTTATTCTTTATTTAAATGGTCAGCAATTGACTGATACTAAACACACAGTACTGATTTTATTTTATTTTATTTATTTTATTCTTTATTTAAATGTTCAGCAATTGACTTATACTAACAGTACTGATGTTTATTAAGCTATTTATTGTATTTTTATTTATTCTTTATTTTCTCAGTGTTCATTTCTAGAATTTGTTGACAATGTATAATAATAATGTCAAATGTTCTTTGATAAAAATATTTGTTTAAGAAAGCAGCCTTCTGAGTACCTTTGCATAGTCATATCGGTGCAAAATCGGTGCACAATCCATATAGAAAAGGTCTGTTTTCATTCCAGCTCAAAAATGAACTATATCGGCCACCATATCGGTAATCTATGAATTTTCCCCCTCTAAAATCAGTATCGGTCTCAAAAATCCCATAGTGGTTGGGCTCTACATAAAAGTAATCCATATGACTCCAGTGGTTAAATCCATATCTTCAGAAGCAGACAGATGGGAGTGAGAAATAGACCAATATTTAAGTCCTCCCTACACAGTAGGTGGCGATATGCATGAAGAATGTGAATCACCAAAAACAAATGAAGAAAGTGAAGATTTAGAGTGAAAAGTTACTTAAATGTTTATCTGTTTCTCACCCACACCTATCAAATCGCTTGAGAAGATATGTATTTAACCACTGGAGTCATATGGATTACTTTTATCCTGCTTTTATATGATTTATGGACCTTCAAAGTTCTGGACACCATTCACTTGCATTGTATGGACCCACAGAAATATTCTACTAAAAATCTTTGTTTGTGTTCAGGAGAAGAAAGAAAGTCATACATCTGGGATGGCATGAAGTTGAGTAAATGATGAGAGAATTTTCATTTTTGGGTGAACTATCCCTTTAAATGAGCTTTGACATCATTTTATGTAATGGCTAAATATCTCTTGCTGATATTAACCTTTTAATGTTGGCAGAGCTAAACCAAATTGTACTGTGTAAATGAGCAATTTTATTCAGTGCTATTCCTCTTCCCCTGCCTAGCTGATGTCTTTGAAGTTATAGAATTCACCAGCATGAATGACCCAGTGTGACCCCTCCACCGACTCAATCTCCTCTGCAGCATTAAACACCCTGACCTCCGGGGCACAGACCTGCCTGTCAGGCAGCACATCTCTCTGCCACCGGCAACATCACCCTTTCATGGCTTTAACTCAACCAGCTAAAACCACTATGGATAATAACATTGCATAATTATAGTCTTTACCAGGATCAAAGTTCACTTGGGGATTTATGTGTGGGGGAAAAAGCACATTCATTCAAGAAGTTCATTATATTGCATGCAAGGATGTAATAATATACATGTATTAAAGTTTCATTTAGGTGCTTCATGTCATGCTGTGAAGGTCTTGTCTTACCCGAGACCTCTGGAGGGTTCAGTAGGGAGTCCAGCTTGCAGAAGAGCTCTGTTATGTTACTGAGCTGTCTGTTGATCTGAATGTCTTTCACCCATGCAGGACTGTGGCACATACTACAGCCATCTCCAGCGTGGGGGCCAGCACAAGACCTATATGACATACCACATGCATACTCTAAGATGTAACTAGCAATAGGCTGAGAGATCTGTGTCCCAGGACACTGACCTGCATTGCACACCAATAACAGCATGATTATATATATATATAATAGCATGATAATGTATTGAATTATGTAGTATGATTATATATTAAACTATAGAGAGATATTAATGAGCATGATCAAGACTTTAATTGCATATCAAATACAGTTTATAAAAGTACGATTATATTTACTATACAAGGCTATTAATGATTGGAGCCTGACCAAGACTTGCATTACATATCAAATTCAGGTTACAATAGAATTATTAAATATATTATACTACAGACAGATATTCTTGATGTTGGCCTGATCAATACCTTGATTGCATGCATAATACTATTTACAATCCCATGATTATATACACCATTATAATTATATATTATATGATATTTATTATATTTATAAGACTGCTGAACATTATATGAGCCTGAAAAAGAATTGAATTGCTTATCAGTTTCTAATAGAATGTTTAATTGCTAGAGAGATGTGTCTATATTTATATAAATCAACTGTTGATTCTTGAGTCAGATATGCATGATGTGCTCTGAAGGACATAAATGGATCAATATAAGGCAGTCAGCAACACGCATCTCTAAGTTAATTTACCTGCAAAGCATATGTTCACAGAGCCCTAGGCACACAGGGTCTTTCATGATGTTTGAGCTGCAAAAACCAGTTAAATATTACTTGCGTTTAATGCAAATGAAGTTGTTAGTTTATTTACAACCAGGAAGTTTGAGCTGTTTTCCTTATTATCGAAATAAAACACACCATTTTGAACACAGCAGAAGTTTTCGGAACTGTGCAATCGCCTCTCTCGTCTTGGTCCATGTCACTGCCTCTGACTGTATGACAGGGTCGCGATCCATGATATTAAACAAAGAGAAATGACTATTTCTATAAACGAAGTGATGTAACCGTGTATTTGTTTTTGCAGTTCGCGCCAACAGCGCCGAGGAAGCGAAGGGGAGGAGTTCAGCGAACTCACGTTCTGATTGGTCAACTGGACTTTAGTTAGGAAGTTCAATAAGGGTCTTTCATCTTAGTTTATATTATATTATATGTTAATTTTTTCTTTCTCTAATTGAAATGATTAAAACAAAACGTCTTTCTTGGGGATATATATTTATTTATTTATTTTATTATTATTATTATTATTATTATTATTATTATTGGTACACTAAAAAAAAATTAAGATTTGCTCATTTCAATTTCATAACAAAATTCCATCAAATTTAATTGAGTAATCTTTTCCTAAAAGTTTTCTTAATTTAAAATGAATGTATTTATTAATTTAAAAATAACACAATTCAATTTGATGCAATTTTATTATAAAAATGTAAATGCAGAAATTTTAGATATAAGAAAAAATACTTCTTTTTTTTTTTTAGTGTAATAAATGTATATTTTCCAACCTGTTGGTCTTTGCAGTATCCCTTAATTGCATTTTTTAAAGCAGTTCTTACTATGCGAGTTCTTCCTGTACTATTACTGTTTCTGCCATATCTACAGTATATATAGAGTACGAGTAGAATGCCATTACAAACTCCAAGATGTGGCATCATTTTGGACACTGCACATGCATTATATTCCGGGTTCAACACAAGTTAAGCTCAATCGACGGCGTTTGTGTAAAAATGTTGTTGATTACCACTGAAATTAATTTTGATTTATCCCTTCTTAAAAAAAAACAAAATAAAAAAAACATGTATATATAAAATAAAAAAAACTTATAAAAGAAATATTCAAAAAGAAATACTCAAGGCTTTAATAAAAAATACAAAATAAAGTTTTTACTCCTGTCAATATATTAAAATAATGACCTATTTCTATTTTGAAATGTGTAAAATTTGGTTTATATAATGACAATTTAGATTTGTGAATAGAAGTGTTCTATAAATTACCCCCCCAAAAAAAATATAAAATAAATAAATAAATATATATATACATACATACCATGTTTTAAATTCAAAAACACATCCTTTTTCTTTAAATGTACATCAAGACCAATATTCACAGGTTAAAGTTTTACAGTGTTATATCATCAAAAAGATAAAAAAAGTAAATTCTGTGTAAAAAACATTACACAGAAAAGGTTAGTAAGAAATGTAATCACAATAAATTCATAACACATTTTGTTAACATCTTGTTACTTTTGAAACAGTAAGCATTTTGACATTTACTGATTGGCACCCGTTCACTTTCTTTTTTTAAAGAAAAATGGGAACAAGTCAAAATGTATTTGTGGTTATCAACATTATACCACAAATGCTGTCGACTGAGCTTAACTTTTATAGAACCCTGTATACTGTATTCCTTTAAGTATTACAGTAGCAATAGATTTGATTAATTATGTTATGTTTTGTGCATTAGTTGGTTTGTCTCACTCCCTTACTCTGTATACTCTGTCTTTTTGTCTAGTCATTGCATAATTGTTTTAATTTTTTTTTATTAATTACAATTCAAAATTTAGCATTTTTTCCTTTTGACCTTTGGCCTTGACAAATGCAAATGCATCTCAATTGTAAAATCATAAGGAACTAAATATCATATAAAGCATACTGTATGCTGTTCTATGCCCCTACACATAAAATGTGTATACTGTGTAATAGGGAATGAACATAAAAAGAAACATGGTTCAAATGATCACTGAGTAGAATCCACACTGTAGTCGTGATTACTTCCTTTTACACATGAATAAGACTTCGTCTGAAGTACTTTAGTAACTTTACACTTCAGTAACTACTGTAGTAACTTCTGGAGTCCTTCTTTCAAAAGTGCTCAATATTCTAAGCAAAGGAACCGGAGACCACAACTTATGACACAAAGAGCCAATTGCACTACATTCAATAATACAAGCGCTCAACAACTGCATTTGAAAAATAGCTTTAATGTACAAATAAGCTTGGTACATTTTTAAAAGAGGAACTGTGCCTTGAAGCAGACAGAGGAAAGAGCCGCTGAAATATTCAGTATGTTCTTGCACAGAGATGTGCCTTCAGAGAAAATATTAATGAGAGTAAAGATGTGCCAGCATTGAAGAATCATTTATATCTTGGAGCCAAAAAGGTCTTTGTGATTTATACCAACCCCAGAGAAGTTCTGCAGTGATGCAGCCAGCAGTTAAAAGGATAAAATCTTCACTCTGCATACATATTTAATTATGTATTGAATAACACATTTTTGGTTGTTTAGAAAAAAAAATAAAAAAATCTGATAGTGCTAGTAAGCTCCAAATAATTTAGATAAAAAGTTAAAACATTTTAAAAGACTTAATTTACTTTGTAAAGCAGCATTTGAATTGTCTAAAGGAAGACAAATTAAAGGCTAATGCATTTGCATAAAGTGTAAACTAATGACGACTTTCTGCACATACAGTATTTCTATTTGGTTTCAAAGGAGATACAAATGACAAAGTATCTAACAAAACAGACAATTTCTTTAACAATAATAATCTTATGACATAATGAAGATACTTGGAATTTGGATCAATATTTGCAAGTGCAAGAAAGTCAAGATTTGGAAGAACCGAAAGAGAGTGAAGTGACAAATACATTTTCATATTATTCTTCAATAATTATTCATCAGCTATTTGGAGACTTCATTATTCAATAAAAATTGACATTTACACAACTAGATCACAACACCAAAATACGATTTAGTCTATAGAATATTTCCTATCTAATTAAATTAATTTATTTTTTCAAGGTTCATTAAGTGCCATTATGTGCAGATCAAGTATTTCATGTGGTCAAAGCATTGTAGGAGTCTAGACTGTCAATGTCCGAGCCTTCAGTCATTTCCTGCGTGTCTGTGTCCGAATTTGCCATGGCAAAGTTAATGAAAACCTGAGGAGGCAAGCCAAAACAATAATTTAGTCTCCATTTCACCACATCTGTGTCTCTCTCTTTTTGATTACTCTCCTTTTTTCAAATTCGTATAGGTGAATTATTGCTTTAAGACAGTCGTGATGCCTGTATATCTTACCTCATCCAGAGTGGTCTGGCTGACTGAGAAGTGTTTGATTTGAAGTACAGCCTTGTTGGACTCTAATTGGTCAAAGATGGAAGCCACACCGCCAGGAGCAACAGGCACGTGATACTCCACCCTATTTGAGTGATGATCCTTTATGGACAGAAAATTGATAGTGTTAAATAGACAGCTAAAACAATAATATGCTCTTAGGTATAGGTGTTCAATTAATCTAAATACATGAAGTACCAAAGAAAATGTTGACCAAACATATTCTCCCCCAAAACAGACAGAACAAAGAGTAGTATTAACACTTTATGATGTGCTCTATATTGCGTCTCACCTTTAGGCATGTACTGGGGAAATTCTGCTGCATGAAGTTGCTGATCATATCTATATCACAAGAGGCCTCGGCTAAATACATCCTCACTGTGAATCCTTTGCCAAACCTGTCAGATGAACACATTATTTTATCACCAGGGACAAAATTATGAAGTGTCTGCTGGAGATAAAGTGCAACAGTAGGTGTGGAAAACAAAGGAAACTTGTGAGAACAGAGGAAAAGGATTGGCAGGAGGAAACTGATGACTCATGAGGAAGAACCACTGACCTGTTCTTGATGTGCTGCAGGGAGCCAAGACATCTGAACTGTCCTTTCACCATTATAGCCAGACGGGTACATAGGGCCTCACACTCCTCCATACTGTACAACACAAACACATATTGCTCAAACTCTTCCTATTACACTCACCCAAAGCCATCTGAATTGGCAAACACTTTTTAAAACCACACTCTGCAGAAAAGCAATATGCTGGAAGATCACAAGCAGCATAACAGATACAAAATATCTTAAAGGAATCTTCCGGGTTTAGCTCAGTCGAAAGCATAATATTGATAACCACAAAAACAGTGAGGCACTTACAATGAAAGGGACCAATCTGTAAACATTAAAATACTCACCTTTTCAAAAGTATAGCCACAAGACGTAAACAATAAGTGTATTAACATGATTTTAGTGTGATAAAATCACTTACCAACCTTTTCTGTGTAAAGTTATAGCCAATTTTACAACTTCCTTGCCATGACGATGAAATGTCAAACTTTAAAACCCTAAAATGACTGTAAAAATTATTTAAACAACTTTACAGCTCAAATAATACAAGAGTTTAAATAGAAGAATTAATGTAAGTGTTTTTATAAAAGTATAAGCTTATCATTTCTGCCTTTAAACCCTCCAGAATTTGGCCTCACCCTTATGAAAATCGTGAGTTCATGGCAAATTTGCAGCAACCTTGCCGCAAATTCGCCACTGTGAACTTCCACATGCAAATGAGCTTTGCAGCAAACTTGCATCAAATTGTCCATTGTTGCCAAAGGTTTGCCGGAGGTACACCACTACCTACAAGGAGCTGCAAACTTCTGACAAATATTGTGGCGAATCAAAAGCTCATTTGCATTTGAAAATAACAAGCTGCAAATTTGCGGCAAGTTCGCAACTAGTTTCGATTTTTTGTTCGCTTCCATTGTAAGTGTCTCACTGTAACCTCAATTTGTGCTTTTTTAAAGAAAAGGTGGGGTGCGTCAAAATACATTTTTGTTGTTAAACATCATGCCACAAATACAGTCTATTGAGCTTAACTTGTATTGAACCTGGAATATTTCTTTAAGTTTATTACAAGGTTCTCTGGAATACTTGATTTTGATTGGTCAATCGTGGTCATATATTTTTGTATAATAACCGCTAAACTGTATAATTGACCGTTGTCCCAGGCAACAGATTTATGGGCATACTATTATAACTATAATTTGCTGACCACTAATTAAAGCCAAACAAACCAATACAACAGATAAAACAAACCGTATTAGAGTATTGGGAGTCTAGGCAACTGTAGTAAACATACAGGGCAGTGATGCAGTTTGAATCATGAACATTCATACCTGTGTGATGTCAGAACCACAGCACATTTGCCCATCACCTGCTCCGAGATGATCTTCCAGAGGTGGCGTTTGGAACGTGGGTCCATTCCAGAGCTGGGCTCATCCTAAGAGGGACAGATAAACAAAAATGTGGTGTGTTTTTTGTTGTTGTTTTTGTTTTGAGCCAACAAAAGAAATGTAAAACCAAATGCAAAGCCCACAAACTCTCCTTTAATGCCCCAAGCCAAAATTACTTCAAGTCATAATAACTGAGGTGCTATGAGACTTTACACTTTAGAGATGTTTGTCATGAATGCACAGTGTTTTACCCATTCAAACCCCTTTGAGAAAACATTCAATGCAACTTATGCTGTGCAAAGATTTATAGTGTTGCTGAATGGTTTACTATATAGTAATCTGTGTTTTTTCTCTCACCAATAGAAGGATCTGTGGGTTTCCAATCAGGGCCAAGGCTGTCGACAGCTTCCGGCGCGTTCCGCAACTGTAGCTCTCACTTGTGTTGTTTCGGTGGTAATTCAGCTCCAACTTTTTCAACAGATAGTTCACAACCTAAAGATGAAAATTAGAAAATATTGAGAGTCTAGCAGAGTATACAGAAGTCAACATGAAACACAGTTCAAAACTCACATTACTGCCGTAACCTGACAAATTTCTGGGATTTCAGCATTTCTTTCCAATGAAAATTGGCTGGATTGTGAAAAGTAAATGTTTCATACCAGAATGGAGCAGGAGATAGATAGGGGTTAAAAAAAAAAAAAAAAAAGAGGGTTTGGTGATATCAGCCAAAAGGAAAGTTGGTTCAAAGGCGGAGCAAGTTATTACATTCATGTGGTTGCTGAGGTGTTCTGGGTGGTTGCTAGGGCGTTGTTATATTTGCATACTGTCCCAAGCCAAAAAAGCCTACCCTCAAGTCTGGTCCAGACATGACTTGGGTCCCTCCCCAATCATAAGTAACTGGTTTTTTTTCATCTTTCGCCAGGTGAAAATGTACTGTAAGTTAGATCACTCAGAAAATTATTAGCACACCTCAAAAAGACATTAAATCTGAGGTATCATTCATGTTCGTAGCACAAACAGTTAGGGATGAGGTCTACAGCAAAGTTAATACTTAAGGTTTCTTAAAATAACTATAGTACAGTAATGTTTGCTTTAACAAGCACCAATAAAAGTACAAAATTGGCTTCATTATCACACTTTTTTACAATCATGTTCCACATCTACAGTCTTTTTGATATTTATAAAGCAATAACTTCACCCAAAAAGGCTTAACAAGTTGTTGGAACACATTAACGATGTGGTCTTGACATCAGAATGAGTCACTTTGAATAATGTTTTGATTAAATGCCTATTGACATTTGACCCCAACACAGAGCATGTCAAGTTTTCGGCATTCATTTAACTAATTGGATTCATACATCAAAGAATCCAAGTAGACGTTCTATGAATTTTAATAGCTTCACATTAACCTGCAAAAACCATAAAGGTCTAACAGTGTGATATGCACCTACACATAATCTCTTTTGTTCTAGCATTGTATGCTTCCCTTTAGGACATCAGAATTTACCAGCCGTTTCCGCGGAATCCTCTACTAATCCAAGTTAATGAGCCAAACCACAGAAGCAATTTCAAAAGCAGTTTCTTCACAAAGACGTTTGGTAGCCAAGAGATGACTGATAGCGTTCAGAGATAGTTAAGTCGATTCCTGCTCTGCCCCTTTTTATAGCAGGGTAACATCATCATTAAAGTGTGCCAGTTTTACTTCATTTTTAGACTAGGTTGCATTTTATATCCACTTTACTCAATCTTCAGAACTCAGATTTTACATTGGATATCAAGTGGCGACCCAGCAGAATATCAAAATGTTTTATCGTACAAATGTGTTCTTAACATCAAATATTGAAATTATTAATAAAAATCATGAACCATTATCTTGACGAGAAAATGGGGTTTTATTTCTAAATTATAGAAATTTGACTGAAAAAAAAAAAAAAAAAAAAAAAAAAGACCAACAGGAGATGAAACAAGACGAACTGGCACTGGACAGCACACATGAGGAGACTAAAATAGGGAAGGAAATCAAACAGGTTAATGGGAAGGGCAGGTGTAACAAATGAACTAATAATGGGCAAACAAGGAGGCGGGGTATAACGCAAGACTGAGAAACACGTGGCAATACAGAAACAAAATAAAGCCACGTGCTCTCACAAGACACAGACACACGAATGGCACGAGTGCATGCCAATGCCAATAAGACATGAGAATGCACGGCAATGCCAACAAAGCAATGCTGTGCATTCTCACACCGGACAAAGCCTGAGTGTACATCGCGTGGTGATTGCCACGCAACAGGAGACAAGATGAGACAGGAAACCTGTGCAAGAGTTTGGCCACAAATAAACCCGACATCTCAGACCGAAGTGACCGAACCTCCGCACAACATGAAGACAGATCGTGACCCGGGCGCACAACGCAAAGCGCGTGGTCACAAGAGACAGACATAAACGATAGATGTGAGTGCATGCCGCCAAGATGACATAAGCGCAATGCACTGCCAATAACAGACAGAGCATGGAACATGAGTGTCCAGACCCCGACACTGACCGAAACCGAACCAGACAGGGAAGTCAGGATCCAGACACCATGCTCCGGTCATGAAACAAGACTGACCGAAAAAGTGCACGGCAGGGAAACCACAACTGAAACCGTGCGCTCACAAAGACAGAAGACAGAACACAAGACAGACACAGAACATTGATGCCACGACCCTGTCGCACAAAAAGCCAGACTGACAGAGTGACAAATGTCTCTTGAATTTCAATGGTTTCTTGCTCTAGGCCAGTAATTCACTGCACAAAACACAGTGTGAAACAAACCATGTTTATCCTTGCTGCAAGTGAACCCATATGTAATGTTGTCTAGGCCATACTGTTTGACCTTGTGTAGTTTTGTTCATGGTTTTCTAAAATGAGGGCATGACACACTTCTGTAAA
This sequence comes from Myxocyprinus asiaticus, assembly GCF_019703515.2. Lineage (NCBI taxonomy): Eukaryota > Metazoa > Chordata > Actinopteri > Cypriniformes > Catostomidae > Myxocyprinus > Myxocyprinus asiaticus. The sequence continues at coordinate 40,548,902 of NC_059353.1, forward strand.
TGTTGGAATATACTAATTTTGCAAGCTCCTATCAAGATGTACCCTGATGCACCATAATATTGAGTCTGATTGGACACACAGCCTTTGACGTCAACAACAGAAGGTAAAAGAAGTGTTTTATGCATATACCATTTACATGCATATAACATTTACATAAACTTTTATATTAAAGCGGCACATCGTGTCATCACTTTGTAACCAGAAACAGCCTACAGTTAGACTAATAAACTATGTTACTTGGCAGAAAAATAAAGGGGGTTTTAAGCACTCTGCTTTGTGTTGAACTCCTTACCAGTGGTAAAATCACTGTACAGTAACTCACGGCCTCATGTACTGTAGGTTATTGCTTAAAACCATTGTTTAAAAGGCAAAGTATTCCAACTTAAACTAATTTGATCAGAGCTTGCTAATATAACATGTTTGCCTAGACCAGTGTTTTAATCTTTAGGAAAACTGATAAATATTCTTCTGCATCTTCAGCCAAAGGCAAGTTTTACAGAACTGCTTCTGCCCAACAATCCTGAGAGAATTCAAGGTTAATTAGCTACCTCGTTAATCAAAGTGGAGGAAAGCCAACCGTTTTCTGTCAAATGCAATACTCAGGCGATATCAAACTCTCTTTGTCCAGAGATCTAATCAAATCATTATGTACTTATATTTTTCCGTGCCTTCTGCCATTTGATGTCACAGTGCAGGATATTCGCTAGTGAAGGGCTTGAGACTGTGTGCGTTCTTGAAGTGCCATTAGCCAATTGGCATTGTCAGGATGTTGCCATTTTTCTGTGGTTCGAAAGTAATTAGTCTCATGGCATTTATAGCTAAAAATCTGTCTCTAGATCTGACACTCCATGAGCAAATTACAGCAATTGCTGCAATCACTATGCATACTTCCGGGGGTCACGTGCCAGCATAACAATTGCCATTGAGATGAAGGCTAACAGATAGCTCTGGCAAGGTTTTATAGACCCCCTTGATTATTGCAACAGCAATGATGTGGTCAATTTGAGAAGCTTTCCAGTTGCCATTCCCTGGACAAAAATAATTTGATATAGATGTGGCCTTACCCGGTCAATCTCCCTCCTGGAGATGCCCCTGATGCGGGCGTAAAAATAGAGATGTTCCTCTCCAGTCAGGAGGTCATCCAGTGCGTCCACCTGGGGGCAGTAACCAATGTTTATGCCCTCTCTCCTGCAGTCTATGATGTCAACCATTCTCCTAATGACACAGGCCAGGGAGATTATGAGCACACAATGACAACCCAACAAAATTGTCTAGTTAAAGGGGTTTTAGTGCATCTTAAAGGCGATAAGCATCAGTAAAAATACTACACAGCAAAAAATTATTTGTCTTGTTTTCCAGTAAAATACTACTGGGGATAGACAAACTTGTTTTCCCTTTGAATTACATTTGAATTTTAAATTTTAAGCATACATCTCACTAAATATAAAATGTAATATCTAATTTCTTTTTAATTTTATAATAAATATGTCTTGTTTTAAAGATTTTTTTAAATATATTTACTGGAAAACAAGATAAAAATTCAGATTAAAGTTTTGTTTTTTGTGCACTGTAGATGTTAGTTTTTAAAGGAAAAGCATTACCCGTCAATGTCACGGATCTTAGCAGAGCCGTCGGTAGGGCTGATGTCTCCTGTCAGCATCTTGAAGGTAGTGGTCTTTCCTGCACCATTGACTCCCAGTAATCCAAAACACTAAAGGAAAGACATTGACCTTCTATTCATTCACACTGAATGTTTTGCTCTCATAAATTATTCTTAACAGCTGAATCATAAATCTTGTGTGATGTGTAATAATGAAGCACAACATAGTCCCTCAGTGACAATGTTTGCATGCACATCATTTTCCAATTAAGACCCATATTCTTTATAAGCCTTTATTTTGAAAAAAAAAAAAAAGGTTTACATGCTCTTTTACATGCAACTATTGGAATATTCCTAGTTCCCACATTCCTATGCATGGCATCAGAATATTATGAAGACTCCATACCATTTCACAATAAATTGCTAAATGTATACTACCAGTGAAAAGTTTGGACTAAATTAATGTTTCTAATTATGCTAATAAACTTTTTATCTAATGGTTTATGGTTAAGAGATTTAAATTACTTTTATAGACCAAAATACATGATTTTAACATTAAATTCCCCCCCCAAAAAAATTTGTAATGTGTTAATTTTCAAATTATAATTTTTTTAATGGATGAGTTAGACCAGATATTGAAGGAAAAACCAGCATGCAGGGAAACTCTTTCAGTACGGTTTCAAAAGCATCACAGGTGGATACCTCATGAAGCTGGACGGTCTAGTGTAGGTAATAATGCTTTTGAAATTCTGCATATTGATTAATGTTATTTTTTTTAAACATTTGTACAAAAAAAAATGTGTCTCCTCCCCACTCAAATTAGTTTTTTTTTAATAGATTGATGCATTTACTGTAGATGATGCAGACCTAACTGGAATACGGCCAAATTCTGAATAATATCGGAATATTGTGTATGAGAAAGCCGTCAATGATAAATGCTGATTTGCAAACAGCACAGACCTCGCCTGCTGGGATGCCCACAGACAGCTGCTTCACAGCCTGTACCCTCCTCTTCAGGTGCTGATAGACTTTAGTCAGCTGGTTAACCTGCAGAATATCTGCACTTGCATCTCCACTGTTTACACGCAGGCGTTCAGCCACCACATCTTCATCTTCATTGGGACTGTAGCTCTGAAGGAAGTCCTTCTTACGGCAGATTAATTTTCTGTGAAGGACAGATTAATGTACATCAAATCAGATACAATGTTGAATTAAAAGCAGCATTAAAACCAAAACTTCTCAGCTGGTCATTGTTCAAACACCATGACTTTGAATTAGGACTTTCAATTTAACATTAATTTAGTGCAATTAATCAAAAATAATAACACATTAAAAACACTGAATTTTTATAAATATCTAAACATCTATTTATATAGATAAGATTTATCTATAAATAAATGTAGTTTAGAAGCACAATTGCATGAGAAAAATCACTTGGGACAGTGAATATTGCATATCTTAAATTAAGTGTTTCTCACTCTATTAGCAAATTTAGTTAAAGTTTTGCTTAAAACAAGAAAATAACAATTTGCCACTGGGGTAATACAAATAAAATTCATACAAGACATATCTGTATATATGTTTCTTACACGTGTTGACTTTTAATTTATTCTTTCATTTAATTGATCTTGTTTTATGGATGTTTGGATATTTTTACTGGAAAACATGACAAAAATACTAAAGACAAAAAAAGAAAATTAAAATAAAAATACTGAAGAAAACAATGTATGTTTTACCTTTCCTGCCACAATAATGTAATGCCTTTGAATTATCTTACTTCCTGGTATTTTTTCAGCATTAATTGATATATGCAACTGTTTGCACTTGCAATTTATTTGACTAATTAATCAGCTTATCATGTAATTAATTCTATGAAAAGTTCAATTGACAGTGCTACTTCTGAATCACTGAAAATATTAATCTCATCCATTTAATTTTTTTTTTTTTTTTTTTTTTTTTTAAAAAGAGTTCTATGCCAACCAAGGCATATTTTTTACTTCAAAAATATTTTAGCGACCCAACAAGCACTTTGACTCTATGGTGTCAGAGCCTAAGGCATGTACCTGACTTTGCGAAGGAGTGACTTGTTGAGTAGCAGACGGAGCGTGAAGCAGATGAAACCCTGCAGGAACAAGGAGCTGAACATCCAGCCCAGCACATCCATGGTGAAGGGGTCCTTGTAGGCATCCACCCCGAAAGCGCTCAAGATCTGCACCTGCATGTCAAGCCGTGCCAGTTCCATCAAGCCATTCCCAAAGCTGAATTGAGGGAACACTAGGAACACATTGCTCATGGTACGGTACACATTCTGAACGCTCTGAAAAGGACAGCAAGAGCAAGTGGGTTAGAGAGGAATGAACAATATGCAAAGCAGGTCCTCTGTCCAATCAATATACAGTAGCTATGCATCTTATTTGCTTTTTGAATATTGCCTCTATATAAATGACTCTGACAAAACCTGTCAAGAACTTTATTGAAATTCTTAATCAATTGAATTATAAAATTATAGTTTTCTATCAAAAACATAAAAATATAATGGTGATTCCAAACATTTGAATGGTAGCATATTATACACACACACACACACAGTGGTGTGAAAAAGTGTTTGCCCCCTTCCTGATTTCTTATTTTTTTTGCATGTTTATCACACTTAAATGTTTCAGATCATCAAACAAGTTTAAATATTAGTCAAAGATAACACAAGTAAACACAAAATGCAGTTTTTAAATGAAGGTTGTTATTATTAAGGGAAAACAAAATCCAAACCTACATGGCCCTGTGTGAAAAAGTGATTGCCCCCCTAAACCTAATAACTGGTTGGGCCACCCTTAGCAGCAACAACTGCACTCAAGCGTTTGCGATAACTTGCAATGAGTCTTTTACAGCGCTGTGGAGGAATTTTGGCCCACTCATCTTTGCAGAATTGTTGTAATTCAGCCACATTGGAGGGTTTTCGAACATGAACTGCCTTTTTAAGGTCATGCCATAGCATCTCAATAGGATTCAGGTCAGGACTTTGACTAGGCCACTCCAAAGTCTTCATTTTGTTTTTCTTCAGCCATTCAGAGGTGGACTTTCTGGTGTGTTTTGGATCATTGTCCTGCTGCAGAACCCAAGTTCGCTTCAGCTTGAGGTCACGAACAGATGGCCGGACATTCTCCTTCAGGATTTTTTGGTAGACAGCAGAATTCATGGTTCCATTTATCACAGCAAGTCTTCCAGGTCCTGAAGCAGCAAAACAGCCCCAGACCATCACACTACCACCACCATATTTTACTGTTGGTATGATGTTCTTTTTCTGAAATGCGGTGTTACTTTTACGCCAGATGTAATGGGACACACACCTTCCAAAAAGTTCAATTTTTGTCTCGTCAGTCCACAGAGTATTTTCCCAAAAGTCTTGGGGATCATCAAGATATTTTCTGGCAAAAATGAGACGAGCCTTAATGTTCTTTTTGCTCAGCAGTTGTTTTCATCTTGGAACTCTGCCATGCAGGCCATTTTTGCCCAGTCTCTTTCTTATGGTGGAGTCATTAACACTGACATTAACTGAGGCAAGTGAGGCCTGCAGTTCTTTGGATGTTGTTGTAGGGTCTTTTGTGACCTCTTGGATGAGTCATCGCTGTGCTCTTGGGGTAATTTTGGTCGGCCGGCCACTCCTGGGAAGGTTCACCACTGTTCCATGTTTTCACCATTTCTGGATAATGGCTCTCACTGTGGTTCTCTGGAGTCCCAAAGCTTTAGAAATGGCTTTATAACCTTTTCCAGACTGATAGATCTCAATTACTTTCTTTCTCATTTGTTCCTGAATTTCTTTGGATCTTGGCATGATGTCTAGCTTTTGAAGATTTTTGGTCTACTTCACTTTGTCAGGCAGGTCCTATTTAAGTGATTTCTTGATTGAGAACAGGTGTGGCAGTAATCAGGCCTGGGTGTGGCTAGAGAAATTGAACTCAGGTGTGATAAACCACAGTTATGTTTTAACAGGTGGGGCAAACACTTTTTCACACAGGGCCATGTAGGTTTGGATTTTGTTTTCCCTTAATAATAACAACCTTCATTTAAAAACTGCATTTTGTGTTTACTTGTGTTATCTTTGACTAATTTTTAAACTTGTTTGATGATCTGAAACATTTAAGTGCGACAAACATGCAAAAAAATAAGAAATCAGGAAGGGGGCAAACACTTTTTCACACCACTGTGTATGTATATATATATATATATATATATATATATATATATACACACACACACACACACTACCGGTCAAAAGTTTTGAAACACTTACTCATTCTTTATTATAATTTTATTTTATGCTTTTCACATTTTAGAATAATAGTAAAGTCATCAAAACTATGGAATAACATAAATGGAACTATGGGAATTATGTTGTGACTAAACAAAATCCTAAATAAATCAGAACTGTGTTATATTTTAGCATCTTCAAAGTAGTCAACCTTTGCCTAGAATTTGCAGAAATGTTCTCTTGACATTTTCTCAACTTCTTGAGTTATCACCCTGGGATGCTTTTTAAACAGTATTGAAGGAATTCCCATCTATGTTGGGCACTTATGGGCTGCTTTTCTTTATTATTTGGTCCAAGTCATCCATTTTAAAAACTTTTTTTTTTTAGTTAAATTTTAGTTTTATAATGAAATAAATTAATATGGTGGCACAATTATATTTTTGTCTACAAAACTAATTTCACACATTTAAGCATACGCCTTCAGATCAAAAGATTTTTAAGATCATGAGAAACATTTCAGTCAAGTGTTTCAAAACTTTTGACCGGTAGTGAGTGTGTGTGTGTGTGTGTGTGTGTGTGTGTGTGTGTATATGTATGTGTATATATATATATATACACACACACAGACATACACACACACACACACACACACACACACACACACACACACACACACAGGCGGCCAAAAGTTTGGAATAATGTACAGATTTTGCTGTTTCGGAAAGAAATTGGTACTTTAATTCACCAAAGTGTCATTCAACTGATCACAAAGTATAGTCAGGACATTAATGATGTAAAAAACAGCACCATCACTATTTGAAAAAAGTAAATTTTTATCAAATCTAGACAGGCCCCATTTCCAGCAGCCATCACTCCAACACCTTATCCTTGAGTAGTCATGCTAAATTGCTAATTTGGTACTAGAAAATCACTTGCCATTATATCAAACACTGCTGAAAGCTATTTGGTTTACTAAATGGAGCTTAACATTTTCTTTGTGTTTGTTTTTGAGTTGCCACAGTATGCAATAGACTGGCATGTCTTAAGGTCAAGATTAGGTCAAAAATGGCAAAAAAGAAACAGCTTTCTCTAGAAACTCATCAGTCAATCATTGTTTTGAGGAATGAAGGCTATACAATTCTTGAAATTGTCAAAAAACTGAAAATTTCATAAAAAGGTGTCCACTACAGTCTTCAAAGACAAAGGACAACTGACTCTAACAAGGACAGAAAGAGATGTGGAAGGGCAGATGTACAACTAAACAAGAGGATAAGTACATCAGAGTCTCTAATTTGAGAAATAGAAGCATCACATGTCCTCAGCTGACAGCTTCATTGAATTCTACCCGCTCAACACCAGTTTCATGTACAACTGTAAAGAGAAGACTCAGGGGTGCAGGCCTTATGGATTTTCACACAAGGTGCGTGAGAAGTGCCCAACAAGACAGCCACATCTATGGCAAGTGCTACAGGAAGTGTGGGGTGAAATGTCACTTGAGTATCTGGACAAACTGACAGCTATAATGCCAAGGATCTGAAAAGCTGTCATTGCTGCACGTGGAGGATTTTTGGATGAGAACTCTTTGAATTAGTTAAAAATAAATCAAACTGTTACAGTAATTTTTTTAAATATATATATTTTTTTATGTGACATGTGGACATGTTTTTTCACTATTCTCTCACCTGGTCATTCGGGTTAAGCTGACCGAGAAAGTACAAAATGGATGTGGAGATGATGGTGTTGACGCTGATGAACAGATTGATGCAAACATATCCGATGAAAGCCATCTCTGTATCCTTGAATACCGCAGAAAGAAGGTACATCCAAGGGAAGGTTGCAAAGCTGTAAAGAAATCATGATATCGATGTGGTAAGAACTACGTTTCAAAAGCAAGTCTAGAGAGATGATTTAAAACATGGAAAAAGATAAAACAACAGTACTAAGACATCTGCTTTGACTATAGCATAAAGAGGGAGTCTAAAGCAAGGCAGACTATATTCCACAGTTGAGCTAAGAGGCCAGAAGATAAATGAGTTCATCTATTTCCTCTTTGTGAAGCATTCTCTCTCCTCACCAGCTCAGCAGAATGATCTGCTTTTTTATTCATTACTCTTGGTGATTGGGGTGCTTGGGTCAAGGCAGAGGATGTGCTTAAACTGAGGGTTTACTGTGTGTGTGTGTGCATGTTTGTTGGCCTGTGCATTTGGGTTGTTAGTGGAGTTAAGTCCACACCACATGTTAAAGGAACCTGTCACATAAAAACTTTAAAACCCCTAGGACTTTTTTCTGTGGAACACAAAAGGTTATATCCTGCCCACACCTATTCATATAGCAAGCTTCAAAATGAACATGTGTGCTATATTCCAAGTCTTTCGATGGCTTTGTGTGAGGAACAGACAGAAATTTAAGTTGCTATTCACTGAAAACTGTCCCCTCTAGTGGACTATCAACCACTGCGACTGGATCATTGAGTTAAACTCTGATTCGTGAATGAACGTATCGGACGTTACTACTTCTCTTATGAATTCACATGAAAGCGCCAAGAAGAGCTAAGGGCCCATATTAAGATTAGGTGCATTCAAAACTGCACACTTCTGCACTATTCTACGCCATTTTGTAGTGTAAGTAGTGCGAGTAGTACATTTAGACTGAAAATACAGCAAAAAGAAGTGTCCTTTAAGTACTCGGATGATGCACTTTTTCAACCGTAAAAACGGAGTGTGGAATGTTGGACACTTCATGCACTCAGTGCACGCAGCTTGCCGTAGATAGCGGAAGAGGCGGAGTTACCTGGCTGCGCTGCTGGTCTGACAAAACAATTGTAAATAATGATGAATGTAGCAGCTGGCGAAACTTCAGTGGATACAGCACCTTACAAATGTGAGTTGAATGCTTTACCGTCACCCCAAGCTGTGTGAATAAGTATGTTTTTTTAACTGAGATTGGCTAATGCGCAATACATCACGTGCGCTTGAAACGTCACTTCCATCAGCTGTTAAACAGCAAATGTTTCTGTGTAGTAATAAAACGTTAAGTGTTCCATTTGGGATGATACTACACTTTGAAAATTAAAACACTACATGGCTGAGTGCATAGTATATTTTATAAGTGCATAGTGTAGTGTGTCGTTTGAGGCTATTGTCAACAAATAATGACTTACATTTCTATCTGTTCTTCACACAAAGTTATCTGACTTTTTCAGAAGACTTGGAATATAGCGCACAAGTCACATGGACTGCTGTTATGATACTTTTATGAGTCATATGATTTGAAACAACATAAGGGTGAGTAAATATTGACAGAATATACAATTTTGGATGGACTATAGCTTTATACAAAAGCAATTAATCAGGTTAAAGAGAAAGTGGCTGGATTTCTGTGATGTGTGGTTATTTATGAGCCGAAAGCTGGTAAGGTCACAGTCAGATGGATGAATGCGGGGCAGACTGCTGACTTCACACAATGAATGCCCACCAAACAGCCTGGAGCTCTGGAGCCTAAAACCAGACTGTGCCCTCTCCGCTCTCTACAATGCAATTAACTGGGTGAGGGAGTGTGTGAAATCGCGTCTTCAGAGCCCAGGCCTTGCAGGAAAGCTCCAAGTAGCTCTCCCACTGTAGCAGAGAGCCTATTGTTTACCTTAAAGTCTCTGGATTAACGGAAACTTTCTCTGTTACAGGACCAATGCTGCATTGTGTAACATTTGTTGAATAATACATTCATAACACCGAGTGCCTTGAGGAGCTGTCAGCACTCAGAGGTTTTAATGAGACGTCTGTCTTATGACAGAAAAGTCTGTGGTGGTAAAGGAGCATAATGTATGCTGACCCAAATAGTATCAGAAGCACTGTGACCGCGGCAAGGTTCTGCCGATCGGTGAAGGCTGGGAGCTGGAACGCTGCTATCATCACCACTGACAGGACCACAGGAATCATGTAAAGAGCCTGCAATACCACAGAACAAGCCTCATAAATACAAATTCTTACGTAATATACAATTTAAAGGAATAGCTCAACCAAAAATTTTGTCATCATTTATTCACCCTCATGTTGTTCCAAACCTGTATGACTTTCTTAAGTGAACAAAAGGAGATGTTAGACAGAATGTCTGAGTTGCTCTCTTCCAAATAAGAAAAGTGGTTGGTTTTTATGATAAAAGTATCATAAAAGTAGTCCATATGTCTAATGCGCATATTCCAAGTCTTCTGAAGCCATACAATATGCTTTGTGTGAGGAACAGTCGAAAATTAAATCATCGTTCACTGCTAATCTTCCTCTCCATTAGAGCTCTCAAATCTCATTTATCCTAGTGTTTAATAAAAATTGTTTTGCCAATAAACACTTTATGCCAGGTTTGACGTCATTGAAGGCAAACGCTATTAGTTCTCCCATGTCACATAATTGATCATCAACCGGCAAGTTTGAAAAATGCAAACGCAAATGAGATTCGATAGCTCCGTCAAAGTGGAAGAGTATAAATAAACAACATCTTAAATTTCCAATTGTTCCTCAGACAAAGCTGTTGTATGGTTTCAGAAGATTTGGAATATAAAGCACAAGTCTATGGACTTCTTGTTTTTATATGTTTTTAGGAGCTTATCAGTATAAATAACCATCCACTTTCCTTGTATGGAAAAGAATAGCTCAGACATTCTCCTTTTGTGTTTCACTGAAAAAAGAAAATAATGGATTGGAAGAATATGAAGGGGAGTAAATAATGACAGAATTTTCATTTTGGGGTAAACTATTCCATAGTATATAGAACGAGACACATTCACATTATTATTTTTTCCATGACACATGTTAAGAACCTGAAGCTACATATTTATGTTCTGATATTTTTGATCAAAGCAGCAGACCATAAAAGTTGACATCTATGAATTGGCACTGAATTACCATATCATAGAAGAAGTTGATGATCCAATAAAAAGGCTCACTGATGCCAGAGATTTGTTGGAGTCTCTTGGAACCATTGTGATGTTCCTGAACCTCGTAGATGACAAAGCTGGCAGTCATGATGGAGTAGCCAGTGAGGACACAGAGCGCAACCAGTATGCTGACCAAACCTCCCACCCTTGAGTGGAAAAAATGAAACATTGAGAAGTTAGAGGATGCAACTTTGAGGACATAGACATTAGGCAATGTGTGCTAAGTGTACCTGAACTTCTGTCTGGCACCTGACACTGAGAGAAAACTATATGGCTCTGTGCCTTCGTAGGCAGCATTTTACGTATCACAGGTGCACTCTCAACACAAGGGCTGTTCTAAAAGGAAGGCAGCATGATTATACTGCTTTCTAAGATATCTCATTTTGGTCAAAATTTAAGGTTTCATTGCATGTACTGTATCTTTTGTGGATGAGGAAATGTGATAATGCATTCCAACAAGATAGCGGAAGACGTGAGAGAAATGTCAACTATAAATATAATGTATTTAACACCAAAAACTATTGATAAAATAGTTCAATCTAATTAAAAAAAAAAATTACTGCTTACCCAATTTGCCAATACATTACATTAAATTGTTTTACCCAATATAAAAATTGTTTTCTTGCTACATTATCACATCTTTAGCTTAGCAGCATACTTATGCCAAACTCCAATGTAAAAAATATCAAGTCCAGTTTCCAATGAGCTCTGCATGAAGAACGCTATTTATATGATGCACAGAGTTGCTGCCTATGTAACGCATTCAGAATCAGTCACCTACTCTGAGGTTCCATGATATTACTGATGCTGCCTTAGGGGCCATTCAGGCCGAATGCGATCTTGAGTTAACAAAGCTAGAAGCAGTGCATCAGAAAGCAGATGTCTCGAGAGACATTTTTAAAAAGGTCAAGTTCTTTTAACTTGAAAATGCATCATTCATGTGCGTTATACTGAAAAAACAGTAAGCAGTCAAAACCGTTCCTCTAATGCAGGTTAACATGGAAAAATCAAAATAACAGCGCAGAGTCACACAAAAATGTGTTCTGTGTTATGGGCATCTTAGAAGGCAGCTGCCCGTGTTTGCAATGCACAAGGTAGTTTACTATGTTATAGAACAGAGCCACAGACTCAAATCAGTATGAGTTAAGAGTACTGTATGTGAATGTCTGTCTGGCAGAAGTTCTAGGTTTGAAAACCATGTCTTGCTGTCTAAACCTCACAGTACAAACTGAGCTTCATATTTCCTACTGAGTCTCACATGAGCTTAACACTGTTCTTCAGTCAAGCTCAATGCACATACAACAGGAGCAGACAGAGGGAACAGTGGGAAGAAAAAATGAAAGCCATGAGAATCATGATCTCTCTAAGTGACTCAGATTTGTGAAAGACAGAGTGAGACATCACTCAAGAACTCTTGTTCTTGATATTTCTTGTTCTAGTGGTCACCCGCTGAGCTTAAGCATTGAATGCTGCACCTCTGTGTCCCATTTCTCCTCCCAAGAATAGCGCTACCAAAAATGCTGAGAATCGAGGATGTTATGGAACAAGAGGAGACCCAAACCGCAGAGAGACGAGCCTGAATACAGAGGTTAGGATCACTGGTATTTAGATTAGAGGGGCTGGGTCGGTTGGGCAGAGAACTCAAATAAAGCTGAGTAAAATTAAACGATAAGAACTAAACTTTTTTTTTTCTAGACAATTTTGAAACTTTATTTTGTAATTTCTTATGTTACCATCTCATTAAGGTAAGTCACTTGTGTTAAAGCATTCCTAATTAAAATTAATAAAAGTAAATGAATAAATGTAAATTTAATGTAAACATCTTTGAACTCTATTTTGAGTGGTTACTTGCGCTAGGAGATATAGCAAAAAAACAAAACAATTACCTTTTGAAAATATTCAATATATATAATATTATATATACTGTATATATTTGTGTAATATTGCGATATATACTGAAAACTGAAGATTCCAACATTTATATTACATTTTAATATATGAAAAATACCACACAAAGACTTCTGTGAACTTTTTGTGTTGACATGAATTGCTGAATTCGAGTTTTGAATCGATTTATCAGAACAGACAGTTTGAACTGATTCATGGAAACTTACCGACTCTAAAGCCATTTTTGTGAAATGAGTAACGGTACTATGATATTTCTTTCTAAATGCTGTCACATACTGAAACTAGTCTAATGACAAAGTTTACTTTTATATAGCTAGCAAAATAATCACAAATACACTGGGACTTTTCAATATATCGCCCAGCCCAGGTGGACATATAAAAGTTTCTGCTCTTGTCAACTACATGTAGAAGCAATTTCGAGCTGTGAACCAACACCAATTCTTACTCATTTTCTCGCCTTCTCATGCCTCTCCTCTCCTCATTTCCCCCTCTCAGGCCTAAGCAGAAAGTGTCGCGCCAGCCTCATCTCAGTTGTAAAAATGAAATAATTGAGCTCACGTTACAGAGTGTGCCTTTTAAATTTTGCCACGTTTAAAATTGCCCACTGTGTTCAAAATACAAGCATGTTTTGGGTGGTGTTGTTGAATCAATTAACCTCTGAACCACCTTCTGAGCAAACACATTATATAGGGTTAGTAATCAATAAGCCAAGCTCAGGGATAAATCAAAGAGGAGTAAATACATGAGTCAAATTACATTTATCCGTGTGCTCCACTAGAATGAAAATGTCAGAGCAATGTTTGCATATTTTATCTTAAGCCCATCATTAGCTGATTGCTATTTTATCTCCACCACTGGGACTGTGATTTGGTCCCACCTAGTACTTTATCAGCTTTAGCTGCCAGAGAGAAGGGTGTATGTGTGTGTTAGGTATGAGTCAGGAGATACTGACAGACAGAAGGTTAGTCTCAGTCAGCAGTCAACATTGACTTTCATTGCATTTTTTTCCCCATACAATGAAAGTGAATAGTGAATAAAGGCTGCCATTCTGACTATCATCTTCTTTTGTGTACCATGGAAGAAAGAAATACAGGTTTGGAAAAATGTGAGGGTGAGTAAATAATGACAGAATGTTAATTTTTAGGTGAACTATCTCTTTAAGTTAATTGTGAAAATATGTAGATTTGCACATCCCTAGTGTGTGTGTACTTACATGACATCCTCGTCTTGCACTTGGCCAGGATAAGGGTGGCTAGACAATGAGATTGCTGTATAGTGGAAAAAAGTATTTAAGTGTATTAGGAAATACACACATGTACAGTCAATCATTGTACTATTTTGTATGAAACATGTGATGAGCAATTTGCTCCTTGGAAGAACTTTTGCTGAATTTATGCTCTGTTTTGCCCTGAATGAGTTCACCAGGTCCATTTGAATGACTGTGTCCCCACTTTCCATTATTGACCACTGGGATTTTCTTGCCTAATCTTGCCTGGAGGCAGACAGTGAATCTCAACCTTTGAGTTAGTCCAGCATTGCTGAAATAAGACTGGGGACTCCGTCCAGCTCTATTCCTTCATTTCAGTTCTCAGCACCTCTAATTAATGTTCAGACCACTCTGCCTTATGGTGGGCCATAGAATAGTAACACTGCCTCCCTTCAAAGGCAATGGTATTAAATTTTTTTCAGCCTCACAAGGCATGGGCCGCCCACAGTCCATTCAATGACTGTCTGATGCAAAAACTAGAAAGCAGTTGTGAAAATCGCAAGCTCCAATCAGATTTCCCGTCTGCAATGCAACTTATGGGAGTTGGGGTGCATAGGTTGTGTTAGGAGTGTTTAGAAGGTATCGGGATGATATTATGAGTGCTTAGATTTGCCAAATATTGCCAGTTTCATGGTTTCTCTCTCTGAAAAGAATCTTTGACTAATTTTTTGGAGACACTCTGTGGCAAGCAAACTAGATATTCACAAACTAAACTGTATATTCCACTTAGTTTTCAGTCAGTGAAATAATCCTTATTTATACCGATGTCATAAAGTATTGATATATAGATTATTGACTGGCATGTTATTTTATCGCTATATGTTTGAGGCATTGATATATTCAAATTAGCTGACATTTAAATTAGAAGCCTAATTTGCGTGCTTTCCAATTCACGATCATATACACACAGGACAAGCTGATATGGCGCAGCAGATAGCAGTCCAAATTTACAAAGGTTTTTGTATTTTTTCAAGAATTAACAAAGTGACATTGATGAGTTTGCAGATTCATGTAAGAAACTTGTATAACTGCGCAAACTGAACGATTAGAAATGGTGACGATTATTATGCAATTTCTCTGTATGTAGCTTTAAATAGGTCTTTCATTCAAGCTGTCAAACCACAAAATAACATACTTGTAAAGATACATATAAGATAAACATACAAATTTACAATATATCATCCAGTGATGGCTAGAGTAAATAATCTTTGTTCTTTGATAATACAGTCATTTGGGTCGAATTTGATGGAAAACAATGTGAGTTGCGCTCCGCGGCACTTCAGAATTTTGACACTGAATGTTAGCAGTGTGTGCGTACGTAGCTTTGTAAAGAATAAATGTTTTGCATTTTAGAACGTGCCATGTCGTCCATCAGACACGTCCAGTGTCCCTTTAATTTTCCCTGCCACTTACACTTTACCAAAGTTGTGTTGAGAAATATTTTTGAAAAGATGAAGACTATTGTGCAACGGGCATATAATAATTTTTATCTGGATGTAAAGTATATTGATAATCTTCAGGAAAATATTCCGATTATAAACGTGTGAAAAAAGCATCGATCCCAAGCCTACTTATATATTATTTTTGAATGGACAGATATTCTGATCTCAAAACTAATTACACATTTCCAATTTATTTCATATTTTCTGTACAACTGTCCGTGGAGATTGTCGCTCCATTCTGAATAAGCTTTTTTTCACTCTGGTTTACCCACTCCAAATGGCATGTAAAAACAAAATAAACTGTGGTTTGTCGCTTTATATGTCACTCAGATGATTTCTTCCAGTCTAAGTGGGCATTTCTAGGCCAGAATAAGCTGCAAAGTGGACCAGACTTCATTTTCAAAAAGTCTGGTTAAGCAAGACAAAGTGCATAACAAAAACTGAGGCCAACAGGGCCAATAGCACCTTCTATCTGAATATGACAAGGAGATTATTAGATAAATATGAAATTTTAAAAATTACAATAGGAAGTCAGCCCAGATCAGATTTGACAGTATTAGAAAGAGAGAGATTTAACTCACTGTATTGTTGCCGTTTCTCAGGTGGCAGATTGGATCTCAGAAGAAAGTTATTGAGGCTGTTGAGGTAGGCAGGCATGCTGTGGTGGCCTTCTGGATTATACCAAACCTGTTTGGACACAAACATCAGTCAAATTTACAGCAAATCTTTATTATCATATTGCAACAGAGCATACTGCTTACTAGCTTTTGGAATAGAGCCTGTTAGTGGCTATATAAACTGCTAATTTGGGACAATGAGCCACTTTGCCATTGGGAATATGTAATATGACTAATCAAAATTACCTTAGTAAGGGTTCTGTTCTGTGGCACTTCTAAAATGTCCATCTTAAGATCAAGTGGGAGGGGCTTTCCAAAGTCCCATCCTCCATATCTGAAACAAAGAACATCACATCTTACGTTTGATATGTTGATTGTACTGTAACTACTGGCTGGTGCAACTTCTCCAAAAGCCTGTTTGTTTTGGTGTTTTGCTAACTTCCGCTAAACCAAGCCAATGAATTAGACCAACCCCATTCCTTCAGCTGCACACCCTGTCTCCAAAACCACGCCCTCCAAAAACATGTAATCAATTTCAATGTCAGCAAATCTGGACATTTTATGCATGGTATTCCAAAATAAAAATAAAGAAGGAATACAAAATACTTTAAGTGGACTCCTGGGCATTCAAAAGACTGTACCACCTCTATGTTTTTCCTACATTCTTCATATTTACATTACAGCTCAATTTATGTAACAAAGAATGAATAAGTGTTTTGCAACTTAAAAAAAGAATTTCAATGGTATACTTTTAATCACTTGTTTTATGTCTTTGGTGAATTCTGGCCCAATTTCATTCAAGAGCTGTGATTTGTCTTTTTATTTATTTCCACCACCACCCTGAGGCAGGGTTGTGTATTTTATTTATAGTTTTTTGCAGTGAGCAATGTATGAATAATAAATGCTAGCCTTACTATTTTAGACGTAATAAAGTATTTTCATGCCAGTGGCATGCCCCAGTCCTATGTGCTATTTGACTAGCATGGAAAATGTCAGTTGGCTGGAAATGCCACGGTAAAGATGGGATAAACCAAAGCGCTTCCTCTTTAATTATTAACCAGCCTACCAGCGCTTCATAAATTCCTTATTATTCCACCTCGGCAAAATCTGAACTTGTGGCATAAATGTACTGTGTTACCTTTTGAAATAGGTTTAAAACTGTAATATCATGTGCAATTAAATTCACCTGTTTCTGATGAAGTCATTAGCGGTGACTATCAGGTAGTTCTCTATGTTGAGGCCCGTCAGGTTATAGACAATCTGGGATGATGGATTTCTTATGTGAGGTGGATTGTAACCTGATGCAGGACATGACTGAAATGGGCAGAAAAGTGAGTGACATATCAGACAGAAACATTTTCTGGGCTAAAATAAGAATTTGTTAATTGGCTCCTTGTCAGTTTGTGAGATGGAATTTGAATTGAATTGGTCACACACCACAGGTTGTTGAATGCTTTAACAGTATTTATTAATCTTGGTTATTGATAGTATTTCTACATTTACTAATAGCCTACATTTTCTACATTAAAAGTTGTATATGTTAAAATTAGTTAATGCATTATGAACTAAAATGAATAAACAATTAACTATTAATAAATGCTGTAATAAGTCATAGTTCATTGTTAGTTCATGATACCTATTGCATTAAAGCTGCACTATGTAAGACTTTTTGGTTAAAAATGAACAAATTGCCATTATTGACTGAGTACATCAACAATCAGTGTTCAAAACAATGACCTTACCTTACCCCGATTCACTAATGTAAGCCTATAAAAATGATATGTATTTTGAGCTGTCAGGTTCGATTTGCCGCAAAATCGCTGGTTTATGACGTTCATCCTTGCGTCATTACGTTATGTCTACACACACAAGAAAGAATTTCCAGCTGTCTCATGTTTCGTCTGGAGAAGCTACGCTGTTCAGCTCAGTTAAGTAACACTCACACAGTTCAGGACAGCATCCTTGCAGTCTAGATGGATGTTTATCTGTTTTCCGTTTGGCGAAGTTGCTTACCTGTTATAATGCTTGGATATGTTTTCTGGTATGGTTGTTGAAACTTTTAATGCTTGTCATGCTTTTATGAATCGAACAATACTCGTGTGTTAACCGATCGCCATGTATCTATGTTGTTCAGTGAAGTTACTGTGACATGTTTAATATGTATGACTTCTGAAATTAACTTCTTGTAACTGACATATTGCATATTTAAGCATATTATTTTTACATATAAATGTAAATATTTTACATAAGTATATTTGATCCCCATCATTATTGAATCCTCATTTTATGTTTTTAGTTTACGTGTAATTGTGTGCATTGCATAGACATGCTATTGTAGTAACTGAGACTGGACAATATAGTATAAAAATAATAAAGTCTTCTATTGAACTCATATCAGCCATATCACAAGTTTAACCTCTTAAATTGAAAATTGCAGTACATATCAAAAATTAATAGTAGATAAAACACTTGAATAATCATATTAAGATATACTGGTGGTGGCTGAGGAGAGTCCCGTGTTCTCTATTTAAAAGTGCTTTGAGTGAAGTGTCAGAGAAGCGATATTAGTGTAAAATTTAATCAAATATGTAAATAAGAGTGTTGTTTATCTTCATCAAAACAAGTAATATTTGTTCCAAATGTTTAACTGTATAACATAATATCAACATGAAAATAGCACGTCATGATCACACACAGGTGATGTCAAGGTAAGCTCAAATTGGGAGATTCATCCGCCAGAAGAGCAGTGCCAGAGCACGACTGACGTAATGTATTCTTCCGCACATTACTTGCAATTTTAAGTGTCAACCACAAATGTCGCTAGAGAGCACAAAGTTACATAGTGCAGCTTTAACTAATATCAACAAATAGAACCTTACTGCAAAATGTGACACAAATTTATAACATTTATTATTAATATCATCTATTGTTTCCAGAAATACCCTTCATGTTGAAAACATGTGGATATGTCATACTAAAAATGTATGTATTTATTAAAAACTACACTTACAGCAGTCTTTAAATTTCATCGCACTTCATATGAATTTCTTTGAATTTCATTGCATTTTAATTCTAATTCCTTAAATTTGAATTCAAATTCCAATTCTGCATCCTGTTTGCCAACTCAATTCAAATTCAGGAATTGAACTGGATGCACATCATTGAGAAAATATGACAGTGTTCGTTGTGTAATAATGGTTCTGCTCACCTGCACTTGTTTGCTACACTTGCAGGTGGTAAATGTAGCTGAGCTGTTGCCTGTGGTGGTCCAGGTCTGGATTCCTGTGCTATGTCTCTCTTTACAAATACTGTAGACAAAAACATTGTTGAAATGCTTCTCTTAGTAAAATTAAGAATAAAATATTCTGCCACGCTAATAAGAGATGGAGAGAAGTGCTCAAAGCAGTGATGATCATTCTGAAGGTATCTTGAGATGTGCACTGATTTGAGAGCATGTTAGTAGAAATCGATCCTATAAACAGGAAATGTATATTGAATGCAAATGATCCCTGGGTAAATCTCACAAAAGCATGTCCAGGTCAAATTTCACCACAAAATCAAAATAAATTATATAGTATTTCGTAAAGTTAGCTGAAAAGTGCTTTGAGTGGAAGTACAGTGCATCCGGAAAGTATTCACAGCGCTTCACTTTTTCCACATTTTGTTATGTTACAGCCTTATTCCAAAATGGATTAAATTCATTATTTTCCTCAAAATTCTACAAACAATACCCCATAACGACAACGTGAAAGAAGTTTGTTTGAAATCTTTGCAAATTTATAAAAAAAAAAAAAAAAAAATCACATGTACATAAGTATTCACAGCCTTTGCTCAATACTTTTTTGAAGCACCTTTGGCACCAATTACAGCCTGAAGTCTTCTTGAGTATGATGCTACAAGCTTGGCACACCTGTTTTTGGGCAGTTTCTCCCATTCTTCTTTGCAGGACCTCTCGAGCTCCATCAGGTTGGATGGGGAGCATCAGTGCACAGCCATTTTCAGATCTCTCCAGAGATGTTCTATCGGGTTCAAGTCTGGGCTCTGGCTGGGCCTCTCAAGGACATTCACAGAGTTGCCCCGTAGCCACTCCTTTGTTATCTTGGCTGTGTGTTTAGGGTCGTTATCCTGTTGGAAGATGAACCATCGCCCCAGTCTGAGGTCCAGAGCACTCTGGAGCAGGTTTTCATCAAGGATGTCTCTGTACATTGCTGCATTCATCTTTCCCTCGATCCTGACTAGTCTCCCAGTTCCTGCCGCTGAAAAACATCCCCACAGCATGATGCTGCCACCACCATGCTTCACTGTAGGGATGGCATTGGCCAGGTGATGAGCGGTGTCTGGTTTCCTCCAGGCATGACGCTTGCCATTCAGGCCAAAGAGTTCAATCTTTGTTTCTCATGGTCTGAGAGTCCTTCAGGTGCCTTTTGGCAAACTCCAGGCAGGCTGTCATGTGCCTTTTACTGAGGAGTGGCTTCCGTCTGGCCACTCTACCATACAGGCCTGATTGGTGGAGTGCTGCAGAGATGGTTGTTCTTCTGGAAGGTTCTCCTCTCTCCACAGAGAAATGCTGGAGCTCTGTCAGAGTGACCATCGTGTTCTTGGTCACCTCCCTGACTAAGGCTCTTCTCCCCCGATCGCTCAGTTTGGCCAGGCGGCCAGCTCTAGGAAGAGTCCTGGTGGTTCCAAACTTCTTCCATTTACGGACGATGGAGGCCACTATGCTCACTGGGACCTTCAATGCTGCAGAAATGTTTCTGTACCCTTCCCCAGATCTGTGCCTCGATACAATCCTGTCTCGGAAGTCTACAGACAATTCCTTGGACTTCATGGCTTGGTTTGTGCTCTGAAATGCACTGTTAACTGTGGGACCTTATATAGACAGGTTTGTGCCTTTCCAAATCATGTCCAATCAACTGAATTTACCACAGGTGAACTCCAATCAATTTGTAGAAACATCTCAAGGATGATCAGTGGAAACAGGATGCACCTGAGCTCAATTTTGAGTGTCATGACAAAGGCTGTGAATACTTATGTACATGTGATTTTTTTTAATTTTTTATTTTTAATAAATTTGCAAAGATTTCAAACAAACTTCTGTCAAGTTGTCGTTATGGGGTATTGTTTGTAGAATTTTGAGGAAAATAATGAATTTAATCCATTTTGGAATAAGGCTGTAACATAACAAAATGTGGAAAAAGTGAAGCACTGTGAATACTTTCCGGATGCACTGTATCTGGAAAAAGAGCTATAATTAATATTACTTATTATTAAGCTTATTTTTAAGACAATTAAAATTGTGACATTTTCATGACAATTAAACACCTTTTCCCTTGAAACATTCATTACCATAATGCCTCCAGACATTTTATCTTTGAGGGATTTTTTAAAAAAATTTTTACTTTCATTATTCTCAATGGTGATTCTCATTTCTCTAATTTTTTTTAACTGTATTAATGCATAAATATATTGTAATATAATGTTTTTTTATTTAAACTGGCATGAACTAAATGCAGCAGAACAAAAACAATTATAATGTATAAATACCTGACAGTTTAAACATTATTTAAAAAAAATTAACATTACAGTAATGAGAATGAGATTGTTTTGCATTACGGTGATGACACTTTAATTACCTTTACATTACATTACATCTGGTAGACACTTTTAGGTTCCACTTTATATTAGGTGTCTTTAACTACTATGTACTTAAGCATTTGATACAATGTACTTATTATGTAAATACTTGTTGTTGCACTGTATGTATATTTAAAGTACCTGCATTTAATTACATTTGTAGTTACATTGTTAACCTTACCACTGACCCTAAACCTAACCAACACTTACCCAAATGTTCCCAGGGAATCAAACCCTTAGTGCCATGCTCTACCAGTCGAACCACAGGAGCTCCCAATAATGAGAATTTGGCGGAATTTGTGACAATTTCAATACAAAACATCTAAATGGTTCTTAAATAGGCTTAATTTTCTTTATGCAGACTATAATTTATTATTTCTTTATGATTTTGGTGACCCTGATATTCTCTTGAAAGCTTTCGTGATATTCTCTGTTTATAATTGTATGCTCTTATTCAGGAGTTACAAAAGTAAATCTTTTCAGATGTGTGGGTGAGAGAGAGAACAATACCGAGAAAAAGAGAGAGATCCCACACAAAAAAGGGAGCATTCATGAGTGAGTTACAAGGTGAGGAGAGAGGAAGATGAGCAGAAATAGGGAAGATGAGAAAATAGTGACTGAGAACTGAAAATGGTAAATTAGTGTAAAAAAAAAAAAAAAAAGACAGAGAAAGCAAAAAGACCCACTGTTAAAACCAGATTAGAGTAGCACAGTCCCAAGGCACAGCAAAGGAGGTGGAGACCAGAGCTTAAGAAGTGACCTGAGATCAGAGAGTCTGAAAAAATTAAAGCCGAGAAAAAAATGAAACCCATTTGCAGTGCGCCGGTGAGCTGATGAATCACTTGTGGCTTAGAGCGGCCTGCAGTCTGATTACCAAGCTCAGAGAGCTGGACTGCACATACAATCACTATAAAACATATGGATGATTACTTACGAGTTTGGGGGGTCTCTCATGCAGAAGTGGTCAATGCCTGGATAGGACATCATGGCATCTACAAGACCGCTGGTATTGGGATTCTGATTGCTGTAGAAAGAATGTTCAATAACAATATTTAGGGCTGTGATGTATATCGAATGTTCACAATATAATATAGTGAATATCTCAGTGATTGCAATGCAATTTTTCTCATCATCTCATCAATTTACTAAGGTTGCATAAGCTAATTTTTGCAAAACACGGAAGTTGGCAAAGTTTGCGCCCACCCCTTTTGCATAATAGCACTAAGACAGAAGTAATTTTTATAACAGCTCTGTTTCTTATTGAAATGCCAATAGAGTTGATAAGCTTGAGTCATTTTTGAGAATCAGTGTTTTCAAACTTTCTGTTTCAAGTCGGTTCAACGATTCGTTTGTATCAGCACTCAAAACCATTCACAGGTCTCAATGTGGCATTTAAAAAAAAAAAATTATGTTGTTATAAGAATATATGTAGGTATATATTGCTATATTGATCATTGAATTCAGAGACACATTTGAATCACATTCAAGTAACATGTGAGTCTAACCTGAAGAAGGCATATTGTTCATCAACGTGGTACTGAGCAGGTGAGAGCGTAATCTTAGGAAAGTGCTGAAGGTCACTCTTGATGGAACCCAGGCCCATGGCAGCAATTACAAAGAGCACGGGCAAGACCACCTGGGAGATCAGTCCCTTCAAGTCCCTCCTGGAGTGATGCAAGCGTTTCAGCAACATTGCCATCACACGCTGTGCCATCAGGGCGAGCCCACTCACAGTGGAGTTGCCAGTGAGGCCTACAAGAGAGAAAAAAAAAAAGAGCGTACCACATGAGACCCATGCAATCATCAAAACTGTTTTAACTAATACAAAGTCTTAAGATGAGCTTTCAAAGTTCAAAGCTTTCAGAGATGTAATTGTTAAAGTACAGGTCATGATAGTAATTCTAAAGTATGTTGAAAGAAGCTGGTAGTTCAAAATGGCCACTTACTGGCTTTCTCTCCAAGGTACATGCTGTTGACGTCATCTGGAATGCTGTCACTAGAGGTAAACACATCATTTACTGTAACATTTTCTGACACAGACCAGGCACCGCTCCTCTCAGGCTCCATGTCATCTCGAGTCAACTGCAGGAACACCTGAGAAACAGAACAGGTCAACATTTTAAAATGTCACTGGAATGTCATCAGTGCAACTGGTTGTTGTTGAGGTTGTATAAAGGGCTGTTCACACAGGATGCACTCTGTCTGTTCTCTTTCCCTGCATTTAAAAAAAAAATACATTTTTCTTTATCTGTATTTTGTCTTATTTTCCAGTAAACATGTAACGTATTCTGGCGCTGGCAATGACAATGCAGACGAAGACGACGATGAAGTGTAGAACCCAAGGGCAGTTTTATTAACAAAAGTGAGATCCAAAAACCAAGATAAACATGAATGACTAGACTAAACTTGACTTGACATAACTTGGCTTGACTATGAAACAAAACAAGGAATGCTGTACACCAACAAAGTTACTTTCACAAACAATACCTGACAATCGACAATGGCAAACATGAGGGCTTAAAAGTCATGGGTAACAGGTAAACAAGACAACCCATTACTAAACTATAAACAAGATAACAAGACTAAATGAACTTTAACCAATGAAATGACAAGACTGATAGCAAGGTAATAAAACAATGAACCAATGAAAACAAGACACATGAACAGGGGAAACACATGACAAGATCACATGAGGGAACAGGAAATCACATGACATGACACCACATGACCTGAACAGGAATAGGAACTAAATTTTAAAACAAAAGACATGAAAACAAGAACAAAACACATAAACGTGACATATCCCCCCCATTAGGGGCGGCTCTCGACGCCCCAAAACATAAACACAAAGTTCACTGTGAGGGAGCTGGGTGGTGGGGTGGGCATGGTGACTTGATGTGTGTGTGTTGGGGGGGGGGGGGGCGTGGCTACATGGCATGACATGGAAACATGGTACGGCAGGATCTTGACTTGGCCATTGTAGGCGTGGATGATGACTCGTTGGCCGTGGCAGATGTGACCACTGGACCATGGAGCGGAGGCAGGCCTGGACCGTGGAGCAGAGGCGGGCCTGGACTGTGGAGCAGAGGCGGGCCTGGACCGTGGAGCAGAGGCGGCCCTGGACCGTGGAGCAGAGGCGGCTCTGGACCGTGGAGCAGAGGCGGCCCTGGACCGTGGAGTAGAGGCGGCCCTGGACCGTGGAGCAGAGGCAGGCCTGGACCGTGGAGCAGAGGCTTGCTTGTGACATAGCATAGAGCAGTCAGGGGCTTGGCTGAGACATGGCATGGAGCAGACTGAAGCTTGGCTGAGACATGGCATGGAGCAGACTGAGATTCGGCTGTGACATGGCGTGAAGCAGGCTGAGGTGCTGCTGTGACATGGCATGGAGCAGGCTGAGGCGTTGCTGTGACATGGCATGGAGCAGGCTGAGGCGTTGCTGTGACATGGAGCAGGCTGAGGCATTGCTGTGACATGGAGCAGGCTCAGGCGTGGCTGTGACATGGAGCAGGCTCAGGTGTGGCTGTGACATGGAGCAGGCTCAGGCATGGCTGTGACATGGAGCAGGCTCAGGCGTGGCTGTGACATGGAGCAGGCTCAGGCGTGGCTGTGACCTGGCATGGAGCAGGCTCAGGTGTGGCTGTGACCTGGCATGGAGCAGGCTCAGGTGCGGCTGTGACATGGCATGGAGCAGGCTCAGGCCTGGCGGTAACATGGCATGGAACAGGCCCAGGTGTGGCTGTGACATTGCATGGAGCACACTGAGGATCCCAGGCAGAAGGCGACGCAAGCTCAGCAACCATGACGTGGGACTCTGGCTCGGCGGCCATGACGTGGGACTCTGGCTCGGCGGCCATGACGTGGGACTCTGGCTCGGCGGCCATGACGTGGGACTCTGGCTCGTGGGACTAAATTAGTTTTTTGTAGTATTTCAGTTATTAATAGTAATGGTGAATGGTGCATGGTCAGAGATGACAATAGGCTTAATTGTAGCATTTACAGGTGCATCTCAATAAATTAGAATGTCGTGGAAAAGTTCATTTATTTCAGTAATTCAACTCAAATTGTGAAACTCATGTATTCAATAAATTCAATGCACACAGACTGAAGTAGTTTAAGTCTTTGGTTCTTTTAATTGTGATGATTTTGGCTCACATTTAACAAAAACCCATCAATTCACTATCTCAAAAAATTAGAATATGGTGACATGCCAATCAGCTAATCAACTCAAAACACCTGCAAAGGTTTCCTGAGCCTTCAAAATGGTCTCTCAGTTTGGTTCACTAGGCTACACAATCATGGGGAAGACTGCTGATCTGACAGTTGTCCAGAAGACAATCATTGACACCCTTCACAAGGAGGGTAAGCCACAAACATTCATTACCAAAGAAGCTGGCTGTTCACAGAGTGCTGTATCCAAGCATGTTAACAGAAAGTTGAGTGGAAGGAAAAAGTGTGGAAGAAAAAGATGCACAACCAACCGAGAGAACCGCAGCCTTGTGATTGTCAAGCAAAATCGATTCAAGAATTTGGGTGAACTTCACAAGGAATGGACTGAGGCTGGGGTCAAGGCATCAAGACACAGACATGTCAAGGAATTTGGCTACAGTTGTCGTATTCCTCTTGTTAAGCCACTCCTGAACCACAGACAACGTCAGAGGCATCTTACCTGGGCTAAGGAGAAGAAGAACTGGACTGTTGCCCAGTGGTCCAAAGTCCTCTTTTCAGATGAGAGCAAGTTTTGTATTTCATTTGGAAACCAAGGTCCTAGAGTCTGGAGGAAGGGTGGAGAAGCTCATAGCCCAAGTTGCTTGAAGTCCAGTGTTAAGTTTCCACAGTCTGTGATGATTTGGGGTGCAATGTCATCTGCTGGTGTTGATCCATTGTGTTTTTTGAAAACCAAAGTCACTGCACCCGTTTACCAAGAAATTTTGGAGCACTTCATGCTTCCTTCTGCTGACCAGCTTTTTAAAGATGCTGATTTAATTTTCCAGCAGGATTTGGCACCTGCCCACACTGCCAAAAGCACCAAAAGTTGGTTAAATGACCATGGTGTTGGTGTGCTTGACTGGCCAGCAAACTCACCAGACCTGAACCCCATAGAGAATCTATGGGGTATTGTCAAGAGGAAAATGAGAAACAAGAGACCAAAAAATGCAGATGAGCTGAAGGCCACTGTCAAAGAAACCTGGGCTTCCATACCACCTCAGCCGTGCCACAAACTGATCACCTCCATGCCACGCCGAATTGAGGCAGTAATTAAAGCAAAAGGAGCCCCTACCAAGTATTGAGTACATATACAGTAAATGAACATACTTTCCAGAAGGCCAACAATTCACTAAAAATGTTTTTTTATTGGTCTTATGATGTATTCTAATTTTTTGAGATAGTGAATTGGTGGGTTTTTGTTAAATGTGAGCCAAAATCATCACAATTAAAAGAACCAGAGACTTAAACTACGTCAGTCTGTGTGCACTGAATTTATTTAATACACAAGTTTCACAATTTGAGTTGAATTACTGAAATAAATGAACTTTTCCACGACATTCTAATTTATTGAGATGCACCTGTAATATGTCTGGCATGATGGAATTACTTGTTAAGAAATAATCAATACATGAGTGTGATTTATGAACTGATGAGAAATAGGTGTATTCTCTTGAGGTTGGATTTGTAAGTCTCCAGCTATCACCAAGACCAAGCTCATTCATGTATTTTTTGATCATTTCTGTGGATCGCCAGGTTTTAAAATGTGGTGTGGTGTTCGATTTGTCTTGTGTTGGTTCAATAACTGTGTTAAAGTCTCCTCCAATTATGTCCTAATATCATTCTGTTCAAGTTTAGTTTTGTTAACGTTCTGAGTATCTCCATGTTAGATCACACCCGCTGTCTCACGAGATCGTCAGAGCTCACGCATCACCCTTGCACCGCTGCATCACAACGTGTAAATTTTTTTAATTGCGATTGACGCATTTACCGTTAATACAGCATAAACCAGCATAAACACTGGTTGAAAGGGCGGAACCTTTGTAGTATGTCTGCCCGAAATATTAACAGACGCACACTTCACAATACACACACACAACAGCACTTCTGTGTCAGTGATAAAATGATGGAGAAAGGACCTCTTAACGCTATTTGATGCACAAAACAAGCACAGATGGGACTTGTGATAGAAATCAAGTATTTTTTCAGCCAGCTAAGCGGATAGCCACAGTCTACAGGCAGAACAATATTGTGGAGAATGATAGTTTAAGAGATTTAATGCCCATTGCAATAAAAATGCAAACTTTAGGGAGACAGTTAGTCAAACTCCCAATTAGACCTTTGGAAACATTTAATGTTACTTGAATCAGTGCTATTTTAGTGCATTTCTATGTTTATACTGTGGAAGTCTTTGTTTGGAAAATGTTAATAAAGCATTATATTGTTACATATTGTTTTGTGGAAACAAAAGATGGAAATAAATGCATTTTGTAAGGAAAAGAAGAAAATTTCAGCACTTTTAAAATCTGTGATTAATCGCAATTAACTACAAAAAAAAACATATTTGATTAATCACAATTAATAAATTTAATCAACTGACAGCACTGTAAAAAGTAAAGAACTTTGCCAATGGAGCAAGAAAAATAAACTTAGATATACGTATACTAAGATACATCAGTAAACTAAACTAATAAACATAAGATAAACTGTTTTCTGAATTAAATTGATCTTGTTTTATGGATGTTTTGATATTTGTACTTCAAAAAAGAGAAAACTAAATTTTGATTAATGCTTACTGAAATAATTTTTTGCAGTGTGCTGAAAAAACCAGCTGAGACCAGCATGAATTTCCATAATGGTTAATGCTGGTTTCATGTGGGTCAAGCTAGCGAACCAGCGTAATCATGCAAAACATAGTCATGCATTTTAAGACGGCATGTCAAGCAGGGGCACAAGTTAAAAGTTGTTCAATTTTGAAAAATAAATTGCTACAGTATATCCCTGAATTCTGTTCCATTCCACTAAGCCTCATCTAACTGTGTTTGACTATGAGTATGAATCATGTGAGAACGTCCCCTAGGCCTTCACATTACATCACACTATTACCTCTTCAAGGGTGGTGTCGGAAATGCCATAGCAGCCCAGCTGAAGCCTGTCGAGATTCTGGTCTAGACTGGTGAGCAGAGACTGGTATGCCACAGCATTCTGGGGATTGTATGGTGGGAGGGAGTAGACCAGATCGCCCACCTCTCCCTCCTTCTGCAGAGCGTCAGGCAGGTAGGACTGAATGAAAGCCCTCAATTTATCATTGTCGAAGCTCTCCTTTGAATCAGGAGTCTGAACCTAAACCAAAAAGCATGGAAATGCATGTTCATAATATGACATATTATAAAATATTTACTAAATGGCTATCTGGAATACTTGATCATTGGTCAACAGCAGAATTCTGAGGTCAAATACTTTTGTATGATGACTGCTAAACTGTATAATTGACCATTGTCCCAGGGAACCGATTTCCTACATACTGTATCTCGTACCACCTACTGTTGGGTGTCACTAGAGAACATACTTCATGAAGTTAAGATCTGTAACTAAACAAATTTACCATCTTTGTTAGGGTGAGGTTGTAGCCTTTAGCCAGTTTGTCTTTGAGGTAGAAGGGTGAACCACAGCATTTGAGGCCTCCGTGCTCTAGGAAAGCGATGCGGTCACTGAGAACTTCAGCCTCATCCAGGTGATGGGTGGAAAGAATGATGGTGCGCTCTAGACAGTTAAAAAAAAACAACATCAAATCAAAGATCTACTGATACAGACAGAAAGAACATAGACTCTGAACAAATGGGTGATGTACTAAGATAACACCGGAGAATCTGACATGACCCTCTTTTACGGTTTAAATCCTTGCCTGAGATAAATTCCCTAACTGTCTCTGAGGAAGATAATTAAACATCAGAGGCCCGAACAGAGGGAGCATGACGGATAACAATCAGTTGTTACTACACGTCAATCGGGATTTTTCCCTGTCTGGATTTGACTGCACACACCTTGAGAAAATCCATTCAAGCCTAATTAAATTCTAAACCGAGTGTCAGATACCCGATAAGATCAAAGTCCTTTTGGGGGTTTGCTACAGGTATGAGGCAGGCGATTATTTTCTCCCTGGCCTGAATGGCAGAATTGCAGGGGGATTTCACCTTGCTTGTGTTGAAGGACAATGTCCCAGATGCTGCGTCGAGAGCAGGGGTCCACACCAGTGGTGGGCTCATCCAGCACCACAAGTCGTGAGCCTCCTATGAAGGCAATTGAGATGGATAGCTTCCTCTTCATACCACCTGACAGGGTGCCGACACGCTTGTTGCGGTGGGCGTACATGCCTGTTTCCATTAGGTTTCTAAGACAGAGAAAACAGAGAATGTGTTAATATTAAATCCTCATGCAGCTGATGCTTTAATAGAAAGTAAACAGAATGCCTTAAATGCCTTGCTCAAGGGCACAATGTTGATACTTCATGAATTGTCCATTGTGGGGTTTGAACCCATAACCTTTTAATTACCAGCCCGAATCTTTGATCACTAAGCCACATCTCCAAGTTAAGAACAGATTACAAAGCTACAAGATACCATATGGCTCCTGACAAGCTAATAAGAACAAAACAAATGTAAACAGAGTACACATCTCTCATTATTAGTGAGTGTTAGGGGCCGTTTACACAGCATGTGTTCTTGCGTTAAAAAACAGCTTGCCACGGCGCTGTGTAATGGACCAAAATTAAAGTGTCTTGAGAAATGTTTTTAAAAGATGTAGAGTTTCTAATATTACATGTCATCATAAAAAAAAAAAAAAACGCACTCATGGCATGTCACAAGCAATGTTCAAAGACGCCCATCTAGCGTATATTTACACTGAAAACCGATTTAATGCATGGATGTTGTTTTTGGCTTCGCTATATGCAACGCAGGATTTAAATTAATTTAAACTGACTGATCTCAGTTAAGAAGAATCTGTGCTGTCTGTAAAGGGCTAAACTTTTGACACACCGAGTCATGTGACAAAAAACTTTGTGCAGATCACAGCGGAGTTTGTCTTCAGGAGGATTGCCAACAAAACTACATATGGTAAGAAACCTAATTATGTTTTTGCATGGAAATCTGTTTGAGTCAATTGATTAGAGTCTTTAGTTTCATCCGATATGCCATTTTTTAAATTTGAGCGATTTAACTTGAAACATCACACTGCTAAACACAATGTACACTAATGTACCTATAGCTTTCCTATGCAGTTAAGTGCATTCACTCTTAAAATCCAACCAAAAGTTCCATTTCAGGCTGCAGATGATGTTTGGACCACTCAATATGTTTGGCAGACACGGGACAATGGTTATCAGTACATAGATTCAGAATTTATAATGCATTATTTTATTCCATACTCATTTTTATTTACACTATTCATTGACAAAGATATAAACTTTGTACTCTATCCATTGACAATATATCAGTCAATCACAAGTATATGTACAAAAAACTGTAAGAAAATGAGTGTTGAACGTACCTGCGCACTTGTTCGTTCACTTCCTGCTTGGTCCAGTGGGGGGCTTTGATCTGAGCGTATAGCAACAGGTGCTCTTTGGTGGTAAGGTGGTCAAACAAGACATCATACTGCATGCAAACACCCATCTCCTTTCGCACATCATCTATAAACGTCTGCATATCCATCCCATAGACCTCAATGGTACCATAGGTGGGTGAAAACAACCCCGTCAGAAGTGACCTGAAATATAGCACAGTATAGTATAGCATAGTTTGGCATAGCACAGCATAGCCTAATATAGTACTGTACAGTATAGTATAACATAGTAAAGTATATCATATCATAGCATTGCATAGCATAGCACAACATAGTACAATACAGTACAGTATAGTAAAGTATACTACGGTATAGTAGATACATTAATGCAAATGAGACTAAGGCTCTGTGCCAAAACGGTAGACAGCATGATTATGCTGTCTTTAAAGATACCTTCTTTTAGCCAAATTCTAATGCAGTGTCACATGCATCTCCGATTGTGAGAGAAATGTCTATTATAAAAATGTACTTAGAATAAAAATAAAATAAAAACTATTATACAAAATATTTGTGTATTGCAGATTTTTATTCTTATTAGAGCACTGTTTCATTAGCTTGGCTAAAGTCAAATTGTACTGAAATATTTATGTATGTAACATGTGCTCTTACATAGTGGTGGTTTTTCCAGCTCCATTGTGACCCAGCAGAGAGGTGACATGCCCCTCATAGAAAGAGAGGTTCAGGTTGTCGACAGCATTCCGGTTGCCGTAGGTCTTCGTCAGCCCATACAGTGATACTCCCACAGGTAAACCTGAGAAGTCTTCCTCTCCATTAGCCGGGAAGTTACCTTTCCCTACAGTAAGATAAAAGGAAAAAACATCACAGAAAAAGAGAAGCCAAGATGTTACAATAAGAGGGTAAAGAGTTCAAATAAAAGTACACTGGATGGAACACATGTGGGGAAATTCTCTTCAGAGATGAATGGTTATTGTACCTTTGTTCTTGTCATTATTTTGCTCCTGCATCATGTTAGTGAAGAGCAACCCTCTGCCAATCTTCTTTGGTGTTCTGTTACAGCAGCTGAACATATCTGTCCAGAAGGATCGTGTCACAGGGAAGTACCACGGGACACCAATGCCATACTTTCCTGATTGGGAGAAAAAACAGAGGAGATTAACACTGCAAATTGCAATATAATTTTTTAACCTAACCGCAAAGAATATGGACAGGTTGAAGGAAAAGTTCCCCCAAATATTAAGATTCCATATACTGTTATTCTTCCATGGAACACAAAACAATGGATTTTGAAGAATCTTTATGCTGCTCTCTTCCATACGACAACATTTAATAGTGACCTCATCTGTGAAGCTTTAAAAAGGACAAAATATTACCATAACAGCACCATAAAAGTAGTCCATATGACTTGTGCGCTATATTTCAAGTCTTTTAAAGTTATATGATAGCTTTATATGCAGAATAGACAGAAACTTCTGAAATCTTGATAGAATTCACATTTAGATTTTTTAAAAATGTCAACGTTCCAAAACTGCAGTGGAAATCAAGATTTTTTGTAAATAGCAACTTACATTTTAGTCTGTTCCTGCAGAATATAGCATCTAAGGACTATATTTATGGTGGTTTTATGGTGGGTTTTTTATTTATTATTATTATTTTCTTTCTGGAGCTTGACAGCCATGGCAACTATGAACTGTCGTTTTATGTAAAAGACCTGTGTAAGCATTCATCAGAAATTCTCCTTTTGTGTTTCACATTGAAAATAACAGCAAATATGTTTTGTACAGCATGAGGGTGTGTAAATAATAACAAAACTTTCATTTTTGGGTGGACTATTCCTTTATTTGTACATTGCTCAGAGACCTGGGAGGTGGGTAGTTCACACATACCTGGGAAGACCATGCGGATGTAAATACCAATTATGAAATATATTATTGAGTCAATAAGCAGCAGCCAGCAGAGCCAACCAAAGGAGGAAGTGTCTCCAGCCAGAGGAGAGACATACATGTTGCTCCACTGGATGCCTGAGGTGAAGGTACACAATACATTCAGTTAATATAATTATCTCACACAAACAATAATTACAGCTTGATGAAAAGTCAGCCTACCTTCTTCCTGTTTTTCATAGCGGGAGATATACTGAGTGGCATAACTTAAGCATGTTGGAGAAAACAGACTCTGTGGATCAAAAACAAAAACAGTCAGATTTATTTATTAGGAATTCTTCAATTAGGTTCTCTAAAATGCTTTGAGTTATAAAATGATATACTGTACACATAAATGCAAATTCAAATAAAAATATAGACAATGGATGGAAAAAGTGCTAAATTATAAATGTATTATAGAGGGGACGTTAAAGATTTTGGGTATGGAACAAGCCCAAAAAAGTGCAATTCTGGCAAATTTAAAAATTAAACAGTTAAAAGGCATAGTTCACCCACAAATCATCATTTACTCACCCTCATGTTGTTTCAAACCCATGCAACGTATTCATTTTATGGAACTCAAAAGGGCATGTTAGGTCAAATAAAGCCTCAGTCACCATTCACTTTCATTGCATCCATTATCAATAAAATGAAAGTGAATGGCTAACATACTTTACTGCCTAACATTATCCTTTGTGTTTCATGACTGAATAAAACTCATACAGGTTTGGAACAACATGAGGGTGAGGAAATGACACATTTTAATTTTTGGGTGAGCTATCCCTTTAAAACAAACAGGAAAAAGTAATTAAAGATACATTTTTAAAAAGTTTAAAGCTATTATAAATTATAATTTAAACCTGTAATGATTATGAAAATTAAAAATTAAAAAACATCCTAGGGCACATGAAAATTAACTGAAAAACCTCCCATTTATATGTCAAAATATGACTGACCAATGATATTATATTGCACATTGATTAAAATGCAGTACAGACCAGAGCACTCTTCACAGAGAACGAGAGGTTGTCCTCCAAGTGGATCAGCACGATGAAGGGGAAGAAGCAGATGACATAGATAAGACTGCCGCTCAGCCCCGCGATGTTGGTCTTATCAAAGAAGGAGCTGACCAGGAAGCTGATTGCAAGGACGCTGAGGCTGTAGTCACAAAGGTAGAGAAAGAGCACAAAGCCATCGCTGTGAGGAAGGATGCCGCCAGCTTTCAGAATGATGGTGAGGAGGATGATGGTGAACAGGAGGAAAACAGCACTTTCAATGAACCAGGCAAAGAAGTGGCTGATAGGATTGACTCCCATCATTTTCATGTACTGTGAGAAGAGTCAAAAGAGATTTTAGAAACCTGATGAAAGTTTCTGGAAACATATTACCAGAAGATAGGTGTTAGCTCAGTATACTCTAGCAACCACACAGCAATGAGCTAAAAATATCTCATGAACATATTAGCAAGTTAGCAGCTGTATAGCAACACATTGGTAACCACTCACAACACCTTAGCATTGTGGCAGCAACATTTGTACAGGCAAGCACCACTTATATTTTCTTCAGAATATGTAAAACTCTAGTTTTACAATTGACATCTCCCAAACCTAACCCTAATCCTTAAAAAACATTTTTGCTAAAGTAAAAGCCTTTTAGCAATCTAAATACGTTTTATTTTTATACCTCGTGCAGTCGCAGCTCTCTCTCATGGACAAGTTTCTTCACAAAGTGGGCAACAAAAAGCACCCAGGAAATCATGAGAGCCATTGGGAAGGCAAAAGCGATGCTGTTGAGATAACTGGAAGGTAGAAAAAGTTGAGATTAGCTGTTGCAGAGCACTCCAAATGTTTTAAAATGGTTCCTAGATAATACATAATTTCTGTTATGTCACAAATATATCAGCATGATATCACCCCCCAGCTCTTTAGTTGCTGTATAAGTATTGGCATTTGCCATTAAAAAAAAAAAAAAAATAATTGAAAGGACAGTCCTTAGATCAGGGGCCAGATTTACAAAACGTTCTTAAGAAAATTCTTCTTAACAATCATTTTTTTTCTTAATTTCTAAAAAAGTTGTGAATATTTTGTTTTCCTTAAAGGTGCACTCAGTAGCTTTTGTCTTTGTGTCATCTTAAACTTACACTGACACCTAGCAGCTTGGATGCAGCATAATTTAAAATCAGTAGTTTTCAGTTTCAGATGCCATTGTAGAAATTTAGTAAACATAGTCAGCAATGATTACTTTAATCAATGAGTGAAAGTGTCAAATAACAGTATGGTTACTAAGATTAAGCGAGTATTATTCGGCTGGTCATGTGATTCTAAAATGGCAGCCCCAATCTGCGGACCCTCTCCATGTAGAATAAAACAGCTTTTATAAGGTTACTGATATGACTGGAGTCTTCATTTTAATGTGAGTGGTAATAATTTCCATATATATGTCTTTAGGAGGTAAACTTTTTTAATGAGGAAAAAATCATTGAGTGCACCTTTAAGATTGTTCTTAAACAATCTTAACTGTACTAAATCATAAAATGACCATAATATGTCATTAGAAAATTAGGAAACCTGCTAAGTTGAAATACTAGCTTCTCTGATAACAATGTCACAGCCAGTATATTCTACTTTGAAGTTTCCATTCTGGGCCAGAATTTTGATCCCGCCCACTGCCCACTCACCAATAGTATTTCCACACCACCAGGTTGCCAGATTTGAAGAAGTTTGCAGGCAACAACACTGGAAGCCAGCAAATGAACTGGATCAGAGATAACAGATTCCAGCCTACCTAAAAAGCCTCACCATCCGTCTAAAAACCACCATGACCAGAGGCGTAGTAAAACAAGGATACATATTGGAGATGCCTTTGGAGGATGGAGACAGCTTAAAGCCCAGAAATCCTTTAAAACGGATGCTGAGTTGGCTTATTTGCGTGTCAACATTCTGGCAACCTGCATGAGCTTCGAGTCTGGGGCGGGGCAGACAACTCTCCAATATTTTGAATTTGGACTGCAGTACCAATTTCAAATGCTTGTTGTCAATCTTACATATAGCACCTTTAAGAAAAAACTTAAGAAGAATTCAAATTCTCATAAAAAATAAAAAAATAAATAAAAAATAAAAAGTTTATTTGTAAATAAAATCTTAAAGTTAGGATAACCTCACAGATATCCTAAAGGTGCACTCAGTAATTTTTTTAAGTATGTCAAAGGGGTTTACATTGGCTTACACTGACACCTAGTGGCTTGGATGCTGCATCATTCAAACACAGTAATTTTCAGTTACCAATGCCTTTCTAGAAATTTACTATACACAGTAAAACAGGATTCATGTAATTCATTAATGAAAGTGTCCAAAAAAACAGGCAAGTTACTGAGATTAAGCGAGTAGTATTCATTTGGTCATGTGATGCTAACATGGCTGCCCCCATGAGGCGCTTGTGCCCCATGTAGAATAAAATAATTTTATAAGGTTACTGATATGACAGTTGAGTCAGAAGTCGCTATAGGCTATGTAAATGTTATTCAAACAATAAATATTGTTTTAAAGCTTCTTAATGTGGTGACCAATCATGCAA
Source organism: Myxocyprinus asiaticus (assembly GCF_019703515.2). Classification (NCBI taxonomy): domain Eukaryota; kingdom Metazoa; phylum Chordata; class Actinopteri; order Cypriniformes; family Catostomidae; genus Myxocyprinus; species Myxocyprinus asiaticus. Next base: position 40,585,602 of record NC_059353.1, read on the forward strand.
GCCAATTTAAACTGATGCGCTGCATAATGCTTTGTCTCCGTGATCTTTAGAGTCCATAAAACATAATAACGCTCATTATGATGCAGAGGGTCACAAATATTAAGCATTGCATCACTAAATAATACTAGCTACATATACAGTACTACTACAACATTTTACTTTTATAATCTAGCATATTTGTAAGCTTATTGGATGTTAGTATTCCAGATGGAAATGCTATAGGCAATTAACAGGGATAGAGACCCTAGCAGTAATTTCCTCAATGAGAACCTCCAGCTGTTGTCTGATGACATTTTTGTTTTCTTTCTTTTCCTCCATGTCAAATTAAAAGTTGTCAAATGTTTAATTCTCCTAAGATGGTTAATATTGTTAAACTAACACATCTCACACACTTTACATTCAAAAAATGTATGGTGAGGTGCTTGCTACATAAAAAATAATAAAAATAAAAAAACAGTGTTGAAGTATTGAATTTGTTGTATTAGACAAAGCAACCATATAAGCAGGTTAGTATGATTAGACAATTTCAAAGCCTGTCATTTTATTCATAAGAAAAAAAAATCTTACAAATTTTTCAAGAATTGCACTTAGGAACATTCTTACAAACTTCTTATAACTTATCCTAAGAACTTCTGAAGAACTTTTTTTTTATCTGTCCCCAGTTTCCTAATGTCATTATTTTCCAAAGCGCTACTGGAGAGTGTTTCAAAATGCTATGTTTTCAGTGGAACAAAACACCGATTTATTGAGGATGAGAGGTGTAAACTTAGCAAAATGAATGCGTTTTCAAATGCAAACGTATTAGAATGGAGGTGGCCTCAGACACCTCATTTTTTCGCAATTTCTAAGGATGCATCCTTTGTGGAGCAGGCAATGCATTGCAATGAGCTCACTGAAAAAATAATTAAAGATGGCAGACAGCATCAAGAGAAATGCTTTAGAAAACTTAATTCATTCAATTCTGAACAGTCTTAACCCACCAATTGTCTTTAGAAACCCCAGCCTCCATTTGTCCTTTGGGTCATTTTTTACCCGTATTGAAAACCATTAAAAATGCATAAATTATTGTTTAGTGTACAACAGAACTTAAGATTCCCATTAATGAAAATCTGTTTTATTGTACTTTAAAAGTATATAATGACAGGGGGAAAAAAGGATATATATCTCTGTATGTGTGTTTGTGTGTGTGGACAGGTGCATGTGTGCAAAAACCCCGTTTGAGAGGAATTTTTCAAGAATTGCACTCAGGAACATTCTTAAGAACTTTTTATAACTTATCCTAAGAGCTTTCTTCTTTTCTTTCTTAAGAATATTTTTGTGAATCTGATGCTCAGTGACTTTTGGAGTGTTTGTGTTTGTAAGACACTCACTCATCCTTGTAGTAGCATGGATAGGGGAAGGCCTGGATCTGGACCGCGGGTCCATCCATGGCTTTACCCGTCTGCATTTCAATGATGGCTCTCTCAATGCTCTCCTGCAGGTACACGAAGCCTCGGCTGTACCGTTGTGTCTTCGTAGCAGAGATGAAGGCATCCTTCACCCAGAAGGGATTCCGCATGCGGTCGGTACGCATGGCATTCTCGATATTCATGCGGATGGTGTAGTCTATATCAGAAGGCAGGCTGGATTTGGAGGTTGCCTCAGGAAGTTTAAAGATGATACCTGTGGAGATGCAGAACACGTGAATAAAAATAACTTATAGTGGCCATGTTCACCATATTTGGATGATTCCAATTAAACCTGTCAAGAAAATGTCCTGGTTATATTTAACCCCAAATAAAAAAAATAAAAAGTATTATATTTTGCATAAAGAAAATAAAGGGTACATTTAGGACCATTCATATTTTTTCCATTGTGACATCATTTTCAGGACACATTAGCACATTTTACCCCCAATTTTCATTGCCGTAACACAAATTATTTGTAATATTCCCATTGTTTTCAAAGATGATTTCCAGTACCGTAACAGTTTTTTTTTTTTTTTACTGTATGATATTATGTTACAGATGCTGTCGTAAAAATTTTTTATTTTTTTTATTGAAAACAATGTCACAATGTAAAAAATCTTTATGGCCCTAAAAATAGGTTTAATTTTCTATATGTAAAAAATAACTTATTTGTTTTTTTTTTTTTTTTTTTTTTTTTTTTGAGTATATAGGATTAGGATATTTTCTTGACGGGTTTTGTGAGAATTAGCCATTTACTAACAGGTGTGGCTCTCAATTTGTTCTGTTTACACATCAGCACGTTTATACACAGGAGCGGATCGAATAATATCTGTATAAACAGGTAACTGAAGTCAATCCACTTCTCTAACTCACATTAGCCATGAATAAGCCCTGTAACCATGGTGACCGATAAGGATACTACTTTGTTTTGCGTCTTTAAAGGCCCTCATGAAAACACAAGCAGTTTTTTTTCTGCTGCTGTATGAACACGTAGCCATAGCAGTGATCTAGAAGCTGGCTCTCTGTTGCCATAGTAACCTCAGTGGCATACTGCTCTTCGATTACAGTGGAAATCTATATCTCAATTGAATTCAATCGAATTGCATTGAATTACAGGCCTTACAGCACGATGGCTCTTCAGTGCTGGTGGTGTCCTCATCTGTGAGTATCACAAAATGCATGAGTGGAGCAGTCAATAGAAGAGGCATCTCATCATGAAAGTGTGTGTGTGTACTCACTGGCATAGAGCTCGCGGTTCTGAGCCAGTTTCTCTGCCTGTGTTTCGAGTTCATCGGTGGAGTTGAAGCCTTTGTAGCGGTCAAAGTTGACGCAGGAGGAGAGGTTCATCATAAGCTGGGAGAGGGTGGTGATCTGATCCATGATAAACTTGTTCTTATGCAACAGATCTGTCATGTTCGCTGTGCAGAGAGTAAAGGGTAGGGGGAACAAATCAGAATTTATGAATCGACTCCAGTTCAATTCCTTGAGTTTAAGTCGGAATGACAGGAAAAGGAATTTATCCAAATACTGCAATATACTGCATGCATTGCGTATATCAAACTGTCAAGTTCAAACTTACAGAACTGGCTGAGTGTTGCTGTCATTTGTGCGACATCAATACCAGTCTGGGTCTGAATAAAGTTTTGGACGAAGGGATTCCGCAGAGAGTTCTGTGTAGAGTAGTTTGATAAACAAGCAGTTAGAGTTTGTAACATTGAGAGGTTTACATGGTTGGCCTTTGACTTGTCTTGTAGTTAGTATACCTGAAGCATTGGCAAGGTTTTAGTCAGAAGGTCAGCAGACTGCATCACATAGGATGATGACGCTATCCATTCAGCAGCATAAAGCTTCAGATCGCCAAACTGGTGCAGTGAAGAATTTGACTGCAGGAAAGCAGGATAAGAGAATTGTTTCATTACAGTCAGATAACAAATGCTAAAGTGTATTTTTAGGACAACACAATATTTTTTTTAGATACACAGTTTTGGGACCTACTTCAAATGCGACTCATTCAATCAGAATTTATAGTCTGAATGATTCGGAATGCGAAAACAAATCAGTGTGTTTTGCCATTTACACGCAAGCAACAAGATTCAGTCTCTGTTCTTATAACTCAAATGGTAAAAGCTTTGCCACTGGCAACGACAAGATCAAGGGTTCAATTCCCAGAAAAAACATGCAGATGTTGCATTAACTGAAAATGTTACATCGTATACCACATTTTAAAAACATTGACGGATAGTTCAAAGCGCTCTTCGCCATGTTGATGGATAAAAGACAAGAAAGAAATCCATTTAAAGTTAGTGCATCAATTTAACCATTTTCATGGGGTATATATTTCTATACTGCTACACTCTCTTTTTGTCTCTATCTTTTTGTCTCTATGTGTGTGTGTGTGTGTGTGTGTGTGTGTGTGTGTGTGTGTGTGTGTGTGTGTGTACGAGAGAGAGAGAGTTCTCTCCACCAAGTAGTGGTGAGAAAACAGGATTTTCTTAAAACAATAATCTAATAATGCGTAACATGTCTTATCTGGTAAGAAATAAAACAAACATGTTGGATAAAAATAGATCATGATGGAAAAGAGTGACGGAAATTGATGATTTGTTGCACAGCCTCAGAATGCATGTACAAATAAAATGCTTTGCTAAAGTGCTTTGGATACAAGTGTCTTCAGTGAAAAATCGGAAATTGGTAGACAGTATAAATTCAGTTTATATGTCAATATTTATAGAAGTATTTTAAACCAATACCTTTCTCATGATTTCTCTAATCAGAGGTGTGTCTGGTGAGTACAGGACCTGTCCTAACAGCATGGGTTTGAGGAATGCCCATGCCACCGCGCCCCCTGTGGTGTTCACCATATCCAAATAAAGGTTCATACAGAAGGGACCTGTACATTAGGACATAAGCAGTATATTAATTATGCCAGACCACAGCATCTCATCAATCTGTACTCCATATGCTGTAAGTAGATTCATGAAAGTTCATTATCATATTGCTTTATTGCAAATTTAGCTGAGAAAAGAAAGTGCTTTTATACTGGCATCGTGAGGGATTTTGAACTTCTGAATGAGTTCTTCTCTCTTGTGGTCCGCCTGGACTGATGGATCAGTCTCAGTTGCGATGGGAAGTTTAGTGATGGCGAAAAGCGTAAGGATTCCGTTTTTGCACAAGGCTCGAGAGAGGGTGTTGAAGGTTGCTCTGCTAGACATTGTGGATCGCTTTCCTCTTACCAGCTAAAAAAGAGAGAGAAAATAAAATGTTTGTGGCAGTGCTTGGTGGGATTACCAATTTTACCAAAGTAACAATGTTTAGGCTAAAGTGTGTAATTCCTGTGACACTAGCACCACCAAATGGAATTGCAAAAATTGTTTCCAAATGGCTTTCCCAAATACCACCCTAGTCTGCAATTGGTTGAAAAAACACAGTCCTGGCCCACTGGTTGAGTCAGTGTAATCAAACAGAGCAATGTTTGATAGCACCTTATGCTGAGTTCCATTCAACTCGGAAAGCCGGATTTTCCAACTTCCTACAAGGAAAAGTGCAATAGAACACCACTTGAAGTCGGAATTCCAACTTGGAAGCTCGTGCGGAAATTTTCAACTCCGATTTCGGCAAGATGCAGGTGCTTGACGTCACACAAACATGTCGGCACCCAGAGAGATATACGAAGTACTTTGAAACGACTTGAATGGAATGCAGCATTTGACCTACAGTTTTTAGGCTTTTCGGAGAAATCAATCTATCAATCTACAAATTTTCTTTGGGAGAACTCACGCTGTGGAACTCTTGGTTGGCCACCAGGTTAAGATCTCCTATGGTTGCCAGGTACTCCTGCAGTTTGTTCAGGGCAGGTACAAGCTTTTGCATCATTTCCGTCAGGAACTCGACCATCTTTAGCATGAGTGCCACCAAATCCTGAATTTCTTTGGATAACAACAGCTGCAGGAAAATGTTATAGACAAGAAGAGAATACTACAATCTGGTAGGGGATGGTGTTATGACCAAAATCTTACACTGTATAACAATAACTGTTTGTAAACACAATATAGTTTTGAAGTATGAATATATATTTTTGCTAGAAACTGAAAAATTGCTTATATATTAAATAACCATGTGGAAATATCTATTTTTTGATAATCCAGAGAATTAAATACTGTACAAATGAATGGCTTCATCTCATTTGATAATTGTATTTATTTGGATAACCAAATCAAAACCATAAGATTATTTGTAACAAATGAATGTTAAGAGCTGAATATATATATATATATATATATATATATATATATATATATATACACACTGTTAAACTACAGCTACAGTAAAACTACTGCAATAAAATGAATTTTTTTGACTCTGTATTCTGATTGGATGAGATAAGGGTACAGTAAATGAGAAGAATCTACACAAATACATTATAGCATAAAAAAGGGCATTATTATTTTGGATTCATAGCAATTATAAGTAAGTTATGTTAAATTAAGTTAAGTTTTTTACCCTGAACAAAGCGGCCTTCGTATCCACGTGGCGAACCAGGAGAATTGCCATGCTGTACCATTCACTGTCTGACATATTACAGAAGGCGCTGAAGATCATCTGCCCTGTAGGGTCCAGTCCCAGAGACGAGGGGTTCGAGCACTGATGCAGGTTTGCCAACCATGTCAAGATCTATGGCGAGAGAGGACAATCTGAGATTAATGCAAGAATTTTACTCTTTAAAAGTCTTCACATCATCCTAGAATGCTACTAGCTTGAGTTAACAGGACATACAATATAAGAGCTAAGCTTCAGTACTCTTTCAATACTGTTTAAAAAGCGTCCCAGCTGGCAACTCATGAAGCTGGTTGAGATAATGCCCAGAGTGTGCAGAGCTGTAATCAATAGCCAAAGGGCGGCTACTTTAAAGGGATAGTTGTAAATGAAATTTCTCTCATTATTTACTCACCCTCATGCCATCCCAGATGTGTATGACTTTTTTTCTTCTGTAGAACACAAGCAAAGATTTTAGGAGAATATTTCAGCTCTGTAGGTCCATACAATGCAAGTGAATTGGCCAGACCTTTTCAAGCTCCAAAAATCACACAAAGGTCACATAAAAGTAATCAATATGATTCCAGTGGTTAAATCTATGTCTTCAGAACATTCATATTCACATGAATATTTCACATTCTGAAAGTGGAAGTGAAAGTGGAGATTTATAGTAAAAAAGGATTGAAATTTTGATCTGTTTTTCACCCTAAGTGATTTCATCGGTTCAGAAGACATTTATTAAACCACTGGAGTCATATGGATTACTTTTATGCTGCCTTTATGTGATTTTTGGAGCTTCAAAGGTCTGGCCCCCATTCAGTTGCAGTAAAGGACCTACAGAGCTGAGATATTCTTTTAAAATCTTCATTTGTGTTCAGCGGAAGAAATAAAGTCATACACATCTGGGATGGCATGAGGGTGAGTAAATGATGAGATAATTTTCATTTTGGGGTGAACAATCCCTTTAAAGAAGCTAAAATATAAGATAGCTTTGATTTGTTTCACGTTTTTGGTCACTTCGTAATTCCCATCATCTTTATGATTTCACTGTTATTACAAGATTTGGAAAATAGTAATAAAAATGCATAGGTGAGTCCAATTTCTTTATGTGCATAGTACTTTCATAAAGCAGCTTTATGAAGAATAGTGCTCTACATCCCTCAATCAGCAAGCCAAAGGCGACAATGACAAGGAAAACTCCCTAAGATGTTTAGGTAGGACCCTGGGATGGGAGGAAACAAGAGTCTCCTCTGGCTGAGGAGATGGGAAATGACAACAAAAAGTGCCATTCAATTTATTTTTGTCTCTCTCTTGTTTTCCTGTTTCTGCCTCACACTGTGTGAAACCATAATTTTTGGGGCACACCTTTTGAGAGCAGATCTGATGTATGCATTGGGGACAGAGTTGTGCTGTACCTGCATGTTGCTGCTGGGTAGAGGGGACTCCAGCAGAGCCTGAAGAGTGAGAGGGGGGAGGCTGGTGTACCGCTCAACATCCTGAACAAACAGGGTAGTGTTCTTCAGCAGCTCTGAAACTTCCTCTTCAGCTGTCAAAATGCAATACAAAAGACAAGTGAGGAACCATGCATGCACACATAGGGGCTGAAAAAGAGTGATTGGACCACCATCTGACGGCTGCAGAACATTGATGTTTCTGCTGTTCTTATGCCGGAAGGGACAGTGGTACACACCTGGAGATGTCATATTGATGTTAAGAGTTCTCAGAGTTTTGATGTCGAAGCCAACAAATTGAGAGAGGGTTGAGGTCCTAAACAAGAGAGAAAAAGAGAGGAAAACAACAAAAAGTAATCTTTGACATTAAATTTCAAGAAGTTCTTAAGACAAGCTTTAATAATGATTTATAACTGTTTTAATAATAATTTACATTTGTTTGTGCAGTCAATGTAAATTGCCTTTTGCAACCCATTTTACTTTCGTAATCTGCTGTATTTTAGAGAGAAACAAGATCTTCAATGAAAAGTAAATGTACGGTGAGGTACATTAATTGGATCATGAAAAGTGGGTGTTACAAAACAGAATGGATCCAGGTGGTTAAAGGGGAGAGGTTGAAAAGAAAGAGGGATTTGTGATGTCAACTGAAAAGGAAAGTCGTTTCAGAGGCAGAGCAAGTTATTACGTTTTGATGAAAAATTACAAAACCAATTTTTTCTTTTTTTTTTTTTTTTTTTTTTAATGAATCAGGCACAAAAAGATCAAGAACATACAGTATATTAAGAAAGTAAACAGGGTAAATTTTGATTTCATATTGACCTAAAAAAGGTCACGTTGAAGGTAATTTTAAAAAGCAATACCAGTCCACTTCAGTGTTGTAAGTGCTGGGGTCTCCAACAAAAGTCTGGAAAATCAGATCATAGATGTCAACGCTTTTGTTCACCACGTTGGTTGTGAGCACATGGAGAGCCTGAAGTGTGGGGACAACGGTGCCACATAGCAGCCTAGGGCTGAGAGACAGAGCCTGGCTGATCATCTGCACAGAGGCCATATTTTCCAGAGCACAAACCTAGAACATCAAGAAAACAACTCATAGTAAAATTTACAGTCCAGAGAGCTGGAAATCTAATAAACTAAAATGTAAGCTGCTTTTCACTGAAAGTTCCTGTCCTCTGCATATCTTATTTGTCATTTTCTGCACCATATTTGCTTATGACACATGCAAAAACTAATGCCATATAACCTGGCATGAAGCATATTAAGTCGCCATTTATCAAAAGCACAAATTAGATCTGAATGCTGCAGTGGATGGGAAGACATTAGTTAGTGACTTTAATTTTGTCCTGTTTCTCAAACAAAACTATCTAGGACATGTAATATGGACTACTTTTATGATAATTTTATGATGATCTTTTGCCTTTTTTGGAGCTTGACAACCATGGTCACAACAAACCATCATTGTTTGGAAAAGTGGAGTGTACATTCTTCAGAATTTCTCATTTTGTTTACTACAGAACATAAAACTGCATTCAGGTTTGAAACAGCACAAGGGTGAGTAAATAATTTTTGGATTAACTATTCATTTAATGAAGCTCAATTTGCATCTTAACCATCAATACTCTCACCTGAGTCAACAGGTGGTCCAGTATCAGACCCGAACTGTCATTCATCCAGTTGGCTGAACCAAATTCAAAGACAGTGTTTAGCACTTGCAGTAGAAGATTCAGATTTTCTGCAGAGAGACAAGAAAAATAAGAAAAGGGAAAACAAAGATCAGCTTTCACAGAGCTGAAGAAACTTAAATTCCCCACAGGCATCATTACTTCAACCTAACTACATTTTCAGGACAGACACACAGTGACGAAAGCAGCAAATTATCTAGCAAAAAATCCCCCCTTAAAAAAAGAGATATTTATAAGCTTAATGGCATTGTGTACTGATTTAGATCTGACAGCTCCTACAGAACATCTGCAACACCTCCAGCTATTAAAAAAGTCTGACACTTATGTGGAAATTAAATGCTCAACAAGACATCGGCATTATTAAATCATACTAGCAAACATAAAGCAAACAGAAAGGCTTAACGAGTGACTTATCAATGAAAATGAAAGTGTGCTGCAGACAAGGGGCATGAATAAACAGTGGAACTTCAAAGAAACGACAAATGGTGCATCCTGGAGCACAGCAGGATGATATATTTAAGCAAACTCAAAAAGCGACTGGGCTAATAACACAAAGCACTGGGGATCACCAACAGTTGAGCAAGAAGGTAAAACTTTTGAAAAAAAATAAAAATATTAATAATTTAAACAGCATAGGCTGAAGAAGTGATTCTACTGCGGGAATGGGATTTAATAAGGTGCAGAAAGACTTTCTAATATAGTCTGGCCACATGCCTCCTGGCAGAACATTGAAAAAGCAGACTTTAAATTTATTGTTCGTGGAACTGCTATGAAAACTAACAAATCTTTGTATTGACAAGCACATAAAGCAACATACATTGATTTATAGCGAGAGTATAAAAGTAATTTATTCAGTGGGAAAATCGGGGGTCTGAAATATTTACAGTGCATAACACATACATATTTTTCCTGAGCTAAACAAATGTAAATTATGTATAGAGATAATTACAAATTCATACAGCTGAATGCAAAATACTCAGATGCACTATATACAACTGTGGGTATCTATTCAGCATAAGAGATCATGGAAATAAAGACCTTGAATGAACAGTGTTATAGGTCAGAAACTTTTCTCAGTTGATTTATGTACCTTGAGATTCATTGGCCAAACTTCTCATGATGGTCTTTATAGGAGAAGAATACTGAAGATCATCTGGAAGACTGTTCGCAACATTTGCCAGCAGTAAAGGCAGCCTAAGTAAACATAAAAAAGTTTAATTAACTAACCAAAACTTATTCTTTACCATTTTTACAGGGTTCAACTTAATCATATTGTTCTACAATGCAACATGATCATTTATTTTCATGACCCCAAAAGTGTGTCATGAAACTTATTTCTTTGATGAACTTAGCAATTACTGTATTCAGGCAAAGTAATAGGCTTACAGTGAGCAACAAGACAATGGGCACAGTTATGAGCTCATAACAAATCTTTTGAAAAGACCAGCAATGCTTGTAACCAGCATATGTTTTTTTTTTTTTTTTTTTTTTTGGATGGTGGTTTGTTGGTGTCCCCACATGGCTTCTTACTATCTTAACCACTAAGAGCTCCATGGTCAACCAACTTCTATGTTAGTTGGCCGTTTTTGCTGGTGAACAGCATAGCTATTCTGGTCCACCAGTTAGAGCAGTACCACCCCAGCAAAAACCAGCCTAACCAACATGGAAAATTGGAACCAGCATGGTCTATTTTTCAGAAGGGGAAGACCTTATAGAAACTTACTTGTCTGTCCAATTTGTGTCATTCATCAGCAGCAGATCCCCAATATTCATGCTTGCAGCCCCCAGCACCTTCTGGGTGAGATTCAACTCCATGCTGCTATCGCCCATCGAGATGAATTTCTGGATGGTGTGCAGCAGCTGTTGGGTAATGTCAGCTGTTTGATTAAGAGGGCTTTTGTCCCCTTGGAGGATCATTAGGATTGTCTTCATGTTCTGTTCCAGGTCACCAATAATGCTGCCTGATGTGTTGGTGTTAATATTTGGCACACTGGCCAGAAGTCCACTGACAGAATGAACTATCTGAGATACCGCTCTCTCTACATCACCAAAGGAGCTGGTGTCATTAAGCACAGAGGACATTGTCTCCATGAGGTAGAGTGTGATATTGAGGTATTGTCTTCCTTCAACAGGCATTACTGAGTATAGAGATTGCACAGCCTCGCTCAGAGAATCCACCACTTGTGACACTTGGATAGCAGAATCGGTTAACTTGAGGCCCTCAAAAAGACTCATGGACACTTGATTGGACATGGTCATCAAAATGTAAGCAAGACCATCTGGAGTCATTTGTGTGGACGTCGGATCATAAGTTATGTTTAGAGAGGCAAGGAGAGACCCTGTAACCTGCTGGGAGATTTCCGGGAAGTGTGGTATGATTTCCGCAGTGCTGGATACTCTGGAGAGGGCAGTTAAAAGAGGGGATTTGATTGAATAGAGGTAGACATGCATTTCTTTGGGGAGAACAAAGATCATTTGATTTAATGTCTGGTTTAGCAGCATCTCCCGCTCTGCGTTACTGCTCAGGCTGTAGTTGTACATGGAGAGGTTGAACAGTACGTGGGTGGCCATGGCACTGCTAAGGACGAGAGGACGGGTGACCTCTTGAACGGATTGTCCATTTGGAAGCATTGTGATATTTGAGAGGGCAAGAACATGGTTAAGAGAGTTAGAAATCATGTTGGTTGACATCAGAACTTGCTCTGTATCTATAGGGTATGCCTCGAGCAATGCAAAGGCTTGCAGCATTTGTCCAGATATTTTGAAATACATTGCTACTTCTCCAGAGAGGAGTGAGGCGAAAGCTTTGGCAGTTTGATCCACAGCCATCAAATATGGTCCTACGGTCATTTGTGACCCTGAATTGGAAAATGAATCAATTATGTTTTGAAGAACATCAGTGATCTGACGGCTGGTGTCATTGACTTCCTGAAAGTTCTCGGTGAGGATGCTATTGAGGGCAGTGAGGAACTCAATTGCAGGGCTGGTGCCATTTTCTTGCTGTGAGACAATGTTTGACACTGAGGCTTGAAGTTGTTGGGCCATGTGCTCAATTGTTTGAGCAATGTTCAGAGATGGCTGCTCGGAGAGCAGCATGGCCATGTCAACTGTTCTTCCTAGGCTCTCTGCCAGCTTTTCTATTTTATCTAGGTCCGCCAGACTCCATCTCTCATTGCCAATGTCTATAAACATCTCCAGCAACTCCTGTCCATTGCTCGGAAGTGTCAAGTCGGACAGCACCTTCAGAACTGTATCAATGGTTTCCTCCTGACTTGAATATTCATTAGTGTCTCTCAACAGACCTTTTAGGATGACCGCCAGGTCTGGATTGGCAAAGAAAACGTGGATGGTCTCCAAAATTTCAGTCTGGGTAGGTGGAATAGAAAGAATTTCAAGCAAGGCTTGGTAATCGATGTCAAGAATATCAAGGAAGTCGTCAACTGGCTCCCTTATTACACTACGTGTGAGCCTTCTGGTGTTTCTGGTATGAGACAAAAGACCTTGTAGGTTGTGTCCCTGAGCCAACTGCATTTGAAGAGGGTTTAGATATTGCTCCACTGGGGCAAAGAAGTCACTGGTAAGTTTGATTTGTCTCAGCATATACAAAAGGTTCTCAGCAAGGTCGATAAACGTGTCAGAGAAGCATTTCAGTGGAGGTGTCATCTCGGTTAGGGTTGGCAGAACTTGCCTAACTGTCTCATACAACTTGAGCAACATCTCCAACACAAAATCGATTCCAGTATCTTCAGTAGTGCTGAGCCAGTTGACAAATTCAATTGTTTTCCACACAATGCCACTTGAATCTTCCAAATAATTAACATGTTGCATTATTCCATACAGTATGGGCCAGTCCTGCAGCAATTCCATTTCAATTACTTGTTGGATCACCTCTTTTATAATACTGTCAATTGTGGTTCCATTGGGGTTCAAAAATATTTCTCCACTGAGGACATAATTAATGGACTCCTGTGTAAAGTTCATTCCAGTAAGGACAATTTCTAGAGCCAGCTTAATCATCTGAGGGTTTCCAGTTGAGTTCTGGAGAAGACTGCCATTCTGCAGGATGTATTCTATAGTTTTTCCAATTGCCTGGATGTATGGCTCTATCCATGGAGCCTCTGTTTTGATTTCCTCCAGAGCCATTTGTACAGTGGACATGCTGATGAATGAGAACGAAGTTAGAATTGGACAACAAAAAAAGATAAATATTTAACAATACAAATGGCTCTTTAAAGGTGATATGTGCAATTTCTGCGACACTAGAAACACTATATTGCAAAAGTAATGAGTGTATTCAAACAGTTTTCCCAAACACTCCCCCAGTCTAAATTCATCCCGTTGGTTGAACCAGTGTCGGGCTGGTCAGGATGCTCAAACAAACAGAGCAATTTCTGAAAGCACCATAGAGCTAAAGTGTTTACATTTATCAGGGGAATTTACGAATGGCTTTGCATATTAAACTGGGATAGGATGAAGTATTTCAACATCAAAAAATTAAAAATATTACACACAAAAAATTTCCATCCGCAGAACTGGGCATTTGGAGTAAATTCTAGAGACTGTTTTGCATGAAAATCCCAGAAGATCAGCAGTTACAGATATACTCGAACCAGCCCGTCTGGCACCAACAATCATCCATACAATTATCTAATCAGCCAATCGTGTGGCAGCAGTACAGTGCATAAAATCATGCAGATATGGGTCAGGAGCTTCTGTTAATGTTTACAACAACCATCAGATTGGGGAATAATGTGATCTCAGTGATTTGGACTGAAGCATGATTGTTGGTGCCAGATGGGCTAGTTTGAGTATTTCTGTAACTGTTGATCTCCTGAGATTTTCACTCACAACAATCTCTAGGATTTACTCCGAATGGTGCCAAAAACAAAAAACATCCAGTGAGCGGCAGTTCTGTGGACAGAAATGCCTTGTTGATGAGAGAGGTCAACAGGGAATGGCCAGACTGGTTCGAATTGACAAAGTCTACGTTAACTCAGATAACCACTCTGTACAATTGTGGTGAGAAGAATAGCATCTCAGAATGCTATACTGAGATGCGGATTGGCATTGTTTTGGCGGCACGAGGGGGACCTAAACAATATTTGGGAGGTGGTTTTAATGTTGTGGCTGATCGGTGTATATATATATATATATATATATATATATATATATATATATATATATATATATATATATATATATATATATATAAAATGGCTATATTAATATTTAATGTATACTGTACTTTGTTTAAAACTGAACTACTTTTATTTTAAAATCTTATACACTGCAAAACACTAGTCTGTCATTCATCTCAATTTTGTTCTCCATTTCAGTGGGCACTCACATTATATTAACAGAACTGTATAGTTCAAATACACTTGGAGCATTTCCATCATGGTCAATGATCTACAGTGAGCGGATAAATGTTCCTGCAGTCAGATACTTCCCAGATATGGGAAAATGCATAAATTGATTCCTATCAGTAGTCAGTTCATTACAATGATGAGCACATAAAGCAGAATCAATTAAAGAGCAGGAAGACAGAGATAACAATAACAGAAACTATTTTATCTGCTCAAACCTGTTTGGTAGTCTAACTGAATACATAAAATTTAATGCAAATTTAATTACTCTTAATACAAATTTAATTACTCTTACTCAGTTTGTTTGCATGGATTCTACCCCTGGTCCTTATGGGTAAAAACTGCAAATCTCTCAGCAAATTTGAGAATACATTTCTGTAATATAATCTGATGCATGATAATGTCGACGTATTATGGGAATACTAGTGCCATTTGCTTTTGTTATTGGCAGTCCTTTCAAGCTGCACTGACTCAGTTTAAAAATAATTCTGTGTGAAATAACTGAAAAGCTCAATACACACTCAATAAACCACAGAGTGTGTATGTTTATAAAAGATCTTACTCATTTATAACAGAGCAGTTTGTTTGCTGTCATTTAATATGACTCAGGTCAAGTATCACTGTGAGAATGATTTACTTCCTGCAAAAATTTCTAAATAATTTTTTCACCTGTGGTACAACTGCAGATGGAAGAGCTGGACATTCCAGTCACCCTGGTTTGTTAATTCTGCCACAGAAAGGTTGGACAGCATTGATGTGTAATGCAAAAGGACTTCTGTTAGGTGTTCACTAGCAATGGTATAATTCCGAGTCACCCCGTATAAAGACTCCAGAGACTGAACCACCATAGCTGCAGTGTAATTTATCCACAGAGTGTCCATCTCCATGTCCTGTTTAAAGCAGGAATAGCAAATATATTAGAAACACAAAGGGACAAAGTCTATTTCAATCTTTAGTGCACACTACTGTCTAGTGCAGATGTATGACAGTTGAATTTGAAAGAAAGAAAAAAGTTTCATGAGAAAAACTAGCATCATTCATTAGTCATCAGAAACAAAAACTACTTAAAGCAAACAACTAGAGGATCTACTAATACTACTTACAACACATGGGTCAAAAAAATAAATCAAAACATGTACTCCAGCAGAATGGACCCCATACAGAAATCTGATATATGGCAAAATATGTATGTTCATGTATGGTTTTCACTGATAGTCAAAACATGCAGGCACAAACAGTCACATACTTGTACATGTATGCAACATATATTTCAAAATACTGCAAAAATGCTCATATATGTAACACATATATGACACACATATATGATGTACTTTACACATATATATTTATATATAGATATTTATATACATTCATATAGGGCCATATTTCATATTTCTGTATTGTATTATGATATCTTGTACATTATTTTAGCTACTTGTATGTTTGCTGTTAATTTCATTTTATTATTTTTTTTACACACAAACTTATTGTCTTACCATCATATTGTGGGCTGTTGTGTTTTCTCCTGGTTTATTGAAGGCTGCAATGACTGGCTGTAGGTTGATGTTACACCACAAATCCATGCTGGCTTCACTTATTCCAGCAGCTTCTCTCACATCCACCCATATCTGAAGCACCTTGCTGCAGTTCAGGTCCTGACCCTCCAAACCAGCCTAACAAGATAAAATAATTATCATGTGCTAGTCGAACATAATGTTATACAATAGTGAGACTCAAAAAGAAACAGGATGACAATAAAATAAAAGCTGTTATATATATTATAAAAATTATATATAAATTATATATTATATATTTTTATAAAAATAATGCAAAATACAGTTTCGTGGCCATAAAGAAATATTTATGGCTACTAAATGTTCTAAATTCACTCACTATTGAAAGATAAGTTCGTTTTGGACCCTGACCAAATGTACTCATTGGGCCCGAGGGAGCGAGCCCACCCATAACAATTCTGTTTCTGGCCCCTTGATTTGAAGGAATGGCATCGCATTGTCTGATCATTGATACTCTCCTAAACAAAGCATTCACCAAATGTATAATAGGAAGGCAGGGAAATATGACTCCTGCCAGGATTTAAGCATCTGTTGTGAAAAGAAACCAGATTTTCTCTAGGGGTGAAAGGCAGCACCTAATACATGCTAGACAATATTTAATGAAGAAGCTGTTTCTCTCTGATTACTCTTTACTTCTTGGCACATTAAGCGCTTTTCCACCATCAGGCCGAACAGTTCTCTTTGTGAAACTGTGCCGTTCCTTTCTGATACAGGCCAGTTACGGTTTTCTTTTTTCACTGTGTTGCTTGAATGTACGAAACAAATACGTAATTTGGTGACTGCGAGAGAGGTAAACATTGGAGCGAGTGTGCTATGGAGATGATCACAATATAATGCTATATTATATGAGTTTTAATGAGCTAGCTAGTGCAATCTACCTTCCTGATGCAAAACGCATGTAAAAAAAATGTACCATACTAGTTCATCATCATTATACATTCATGAAGATACATCAAACATACACAATTTTTTGTATTCAATTTTATTAACCTCACCTTTGAACTTTGCTAACTACCTAGAAACAAAATAGTCACCGTGGCGTTGGTAAATTGACAATCGTGAATTGCCAAACCATGCTCAAGTGGAAATGCTACTGGAACTGTTCTTCACTGTGCTCAGAACCGTTCGGCCCGATGGTGGAAAAGTGGCTATTGACTGGGCCATTCAGAAATCTAAACAGGTTATGATAATCACACAAGCTGATTAACAGCTCAGTTGTACAGGTGCATCTCAATAAATTAGAATGTCGTGGAAAAGTTCATTTATTTCAGTAATTCAACTCAAATTGTGAAACTCGTGTATTAAATAAATTCAGTGCACACAGATTGAAGTAGTTTAAGTCTTTGGTTCTTTTAATTGTGATGATTTTGGCTCACATTTAACAAAAACCCACCAATTCACTATCTCAAAAAATTGGAATACATCATAAGACCAATAAAAAGAAACATTTTTAGTGAATTGTTGGCCTTCTAGAAAGTATGTTAATTTACTGTATATGTACTCAATACTTGGTAGGGGCTCCTTTTGCTTTAATTATTGCCTCAATTCGGCGTGGCATGGAGGTGATCAGTTTGTGGCACTGCTGAGGTGGTATGGAAGCCCAGGTTTCTTTGACAGTGGCCTTCAGCTCATCTGCATTTTTTGGTCTCTTGTTTCTCATTTTCCTCTTGACAATACCCCATAGATTCTCTTATGGGGTTCAGGTCTGGTGAGTTTGCTGGCCAGTCAAGCACACCAACACCATGGTCATTTAACCAGCTTTTGGTGCTTTTGGCAGTGTGGGCAGGTGCCAAATCCTGCTGGAAAATGAAATCAGCATCTTTAAAAAGCTGGTCAGCAGAAGGAAGCATGAAGTGCTCCAACATTTCTTGGTAAACGGGTGCAGTGACTTTGGTTTTCAAAAAACACAATGACCCAACACCAGCAGATGACATTGCACCCCAAATCATCACAGACTGTGGAAACTTAACACTGGACTTCAAGCAACTTGTGCTATGAGCTTCTGCACCCTTCCTCCAGACTCTAGGACCTTGGTTTCCAAATGAAATACAAAACTTGCTCTCATCTGAAAAGAGGACTTTGGACCACTGGGCAACAGTCCAGTTCTTCTTCTCCTTAGTCCAGGTAAGACACCTCTGACATTGTCTGTGGTTCAGGAGTGGCTTAACAAGAGGAATACGACAACTGTAGCCAAATTCCTTGACATGTCTGTGTGTGGTGGCTCTTGATGCCTTGACCCCAGCCTCAGTCCATTCCTTGTGAAGTTCACCCAAATTCTTGAATCGATTTTGCTTGACAATCATAAGGCTGCGGTTCTCTTGGTTGGTTGTGCATCTTTTTCTTCCACACTTTTTCCTTCCACTCAACTTTCTGTTAACATGCTTGGATACAGCACTCTGTGAACAGCCAGCTTCTTTGGCAATGAATGTTTGTGGCTTACCCTCCTTGTGAAGGGTGTCAATGATTGTCTTCTGGACAACTGTCAGATCAGCAGTCTTCCCCATGATTGTGTAGCCTAGTGAACCAGACTGAGAGACCATTTTGAAGGCTCAGGAAACCTTTGCAGGTGTTTTGAGTTGATTAGCTGATTGGCATGTCACCATATTCTAATTTTTTGAGATAGTGAATTGGTGGGTTTTTGTTAAATGTGAGCCAAAATCATCACAATTAAAAGAACCAAAGACTTAAACTACTTCAGTCTGTGTGCACTGAATTTATTTAATACACGAGTTTCACAATTTGAGTTGAATTACTGAAATAAATGAACTTTTCCACGACATTCTAATTTATTGAGATGCACCTGTACACTTCCTTTACATAGTTGTTCAAAATTGGAGGAAGACAGCGACCGTTATAATAGTGTTTTTCTGGGGATCTCCTCCTACACATAAATGACTACTAAAATAAGAGACCGGAGACAGAACAGTCTGTATATCGAAGGTAAATATTTTTCTCACAGAAACTGCGCTAAAACAGTTAAACCAAAGCTGAGCAAAATCAAGTTGTTTTGAGTCGGCTAGAAGGAAAACCAATGTAAATAAATAATCATACAGAGACAACTCAGGGTTCAGTCTGCTCTAATTTTATACTGCCATACTTGTATAATGTAAAATTGTAGGTGTCTGAAAACACATAAGGTTCTTAAGACAAATCATAAATATGACTTTGTTATTGGTGCAGTTAACATCATAAATGTGAAAAACAAACATTCTTCTAATAAGCTTCAATGGATTAAATAGAAAAACCAGCTCCCCAACCCTATACTATGGGCTGAACAACCTGCATTCTTAACAGTGTCACTGACACTCTTTTTAAGTGCCGTAACAGGCACATCAGTAGAGAGGAATGTTGTTCTAACCTGTATAGAAGCTTCTGTGGTCAACACAAGAGCCTGTGACAATCCACCAACAAGGGAGGGAACAGTGAAACTGCTGTAGTTCATGGCATGGAAAATGTCTGACAAAAGGCTGGACAATGGCCCTTGAAGACTGTAGAAGAACTCTGCGGAGAAGGAAGCATTTCTGTTAGCTACATACAGTTCAATTTTGTAGTTTCAGTTGTAATGCAGGCTTTTCTTACCTGTTTGTGCTTGCATGATTTGAGTACTGTTCAAAATGACCTCTTGAATTGTGGACACAACAGAGGGCAATGAATCCCACATAGGAGTATCTATGAAGGTTGACAAAAGAGTAGCCAACATCTCCTCCAACCTGTTGTTTAACAAACACAGTCAGCTTAACATTAAAAACTAAGACAAAATAAGATAAACTAATTTGAAAAGTGATTTCATGGGATTTTATGAAATGTTTTTAACTTGATGATATTCATCCCATGTTCACCATGAAACCTGCAATTAATTTTCATACAACAGGTTACATAAGAGGTTCTGACTGGTGTACACACTGTAGCGTTTAACTATTGTATTTTTCTACAGTGTGTTGTTTGTCATGGTCAAATTGACCCCAAAGACGAAACAATGTATCTATATTGGATTTACTGTGATTGAACAGTCACAGTTCTAAGAAGTCTTTGCCTACTTGGTTCTAAAGACTATCAGTTGGTTCAGGTCATATCTAGATAGGACAGGCAACTATGTGAACATAGGCAACTATGAATCTGAGTGGACATCCATGACATGTGGAGTCCCACAAATCTTAATTCTTGCACCGCTCCTGTTCAAACTATATATGATCCCACTAGGCCAAATTATGAAAAAGAACCAAATTATGTACCATAGCTATGCAGATGACACCCAGATTTAACCCTATCGCCAAATGACTACAGCCTCATAGACTCTCTGTGCCAGTGCATTGATGAAACCAACAGTTCGATGTGCCGAAACTTCAGACAGAGGTTATTGTATTTGGCAACAAATGTGAAATTCCCAAGGTGAACACATACTTTGACTCCAGGGGTCTAAAGACAAAAAAATCTATTCAGGAATATTGGTGTCATTTTAGAGTCAGACCTTAGTTTCAGTAGTCACATCAAAATTAAATCACTCAGTGGCATAGGACCTAAATACATTGCAGATATGCTTGTTGAATATAAACCTAACAGACATCTTAGATCATTAGGATCACGTCAGTTAGAAATACAAGGGTTCACTCAAAACAAGTCGAGACTGTGTTTAGCTATTATACCACCCGCAGCTGGAATCAGCTTCCAGAAGAGGTCAGGTGTGCTATAACAGTAGTAATATTCAAGTCTAGACTGAAAACCCAGCATCTTTAGCTGTGCATTTATTCACCGAGCACTTACTGATTGCACTGCATCATTTTATTTCTGTATTCTTTTTCTTTTTTATTCATTTTAATCATTTTGACTTTTTTTTATTATTATTACTTTTTATTCATATTTCATGTTTTTAATTTGTTTTTAAATACATTTTTTATGTATCTGGTATTTACTTTATAATTTTTATTTAAAGCACTTTGAACTGCCATTGTGTATGAAATGTGCTATATAAATAAACTTGCCTTGCCTTCCCTAAAGTTTCACTAATTTCTGCCAAATGGGTTTTGATATACACTCACTTAGCACTTTATTAGGAACACCTGTACACCTATTCATGTGATTATCTAATCAGCCAACCATGTGGCAGCAGTGCAATGCATACAATAATGCAGATACAGGTCAGGAGCTTCAGTTAAATTCACTTTTACATGGTGTTTGAACATAAATGTTAGTCAGCAGTGTGTGTACACAACAACCCTACAATGTTTAAAGTACACCCACTCCTCTTTCTTATATTTCTATTAATCAAAAACAGTATCTCAAAATGATTGGTTTTGGTATTGGCTCTAAAGTGATGTCACTTTAGAGCAGGCCTCGCCCACGACTGGTGACGGACTTCACCCTATTATCATAGATCCTCCCCTGAGTGATCGACACACAGTCCGCCATTTTTATCCGCGCTGGAGCAGCTACATTGAGAAGAATAATGTCTCAGCTTCATAAGCGTCATACGTGTTCTGTTATAGGCTGTAAAAGTGAACATAAGAGTCTTCATGTACTCCCAGCATCAGAGCCACTGAAGACGCAGTGGACAAGTTTTGTTTTTGAAGAAAATGTTACCCAAAACATACCAAAATTCATGTATGTTTGAGAACATCATTTTACACCGGACTGCTCTCACTGTGAATGAGGGTCAATATAAAGCAGGATTTTCTAAATATTTGATTCTCAAGCATGGATCAGTACCAACTGTTCGTGTTCCAGCTTTATATCCTGAAGATGTAACAATCGCATTTTATATTTTGTGAATGTTTGCAAATCGCATGATGCAAGACAACCCCCTAAAATGTCACGTCTCATTATAAAGCATAGCTAACGTCATTACAGTATATTTTTGTGTTGCTCATCCAGTGTTGCTAAATGGCTGAAAAACAAACTGGTATTTAAGGTGTCAGTCATATTGGTTCTGATTTGTTGTTGCTATAGTATTCGAAGCACAAGCTGTAAAGGCACAGCCCTGTTTCAGAAAGGGGGCGGGGAGCAGCAGCTCATTTGCATTTAAAGAGACACATATGAAAACAGCGTGTTTTTGATTCCACCCAAAAAGAGGCATTTACAACATGGTATAATAAATGATCCATGGGGTATTTTGAGCTGAAACTTCACAGACACATTTTGGGGACACCTGAGACTTATATTACATCTTGTAAAAAGGGGCATAATAGGTCTCATTTAATGTTCACATAAACAATCAGAATGATCTCAGTATAGTGATCTCAATGATTTCAACCGTGGCATGATTGTTGGTGCCAGACGGGCTGGTTTGAGTATTTCTGTAACTGTTGATCTCCTGGAATTTTTACACACAACAGTCTCTACAGTTTACTCAGAATGGTGCCAAAACCACAAAACATCCGGTGAGTGGCAGTTCTGTATACGGAAACACCTTGTTGATGAGAGAGGTCAACGGAGAATGGCCAGGCTGGTTTGAACTGACAGAAAGGCTACAGTAACTCAGAAAACCACTTTGTACAATTGTACTGAGAGGAATAGCATCTCAGAATGCACAACACATCGAACCTTGAGGCAGAGATGGCTACAACAGCAGAAGACCACATCAGGCACTTTATTAGGACCATAGTGTTCCTAATAAAGTGCACAGTGAGTGTAGTAAGAAGAACATATTAAAAGAATCTGAAGAGAAAATACAAATGATGAGTATGCTGGGATTGTGTTGTCAACAGCTACTTTAACTCACATGTGAAAGGTCATTTGGTCAGCATTCCCAGAGAGGATTTGGACCAGCACTGCTGCAGCTTCTGTGACAGTCTGAGCAGACTCATTCAAGAATGGTGACACAGAGCCCATAAGCACTGCAAGCTGGGGGACCATAGAACAAGTTAAATATGAGCATACAATCACATGTACATACATGCTACTGTTGAGTCCAAAATCTGAGACCATTAGTGAACATTAGATTTCCCTTTTTTCTGATTTAATTGTATTACAACATTACATTTCATTATCATTTTTATTTTATTTTGTATTTATTTATTTATTTTTAATTACAAAGCATATTATTAGCATAACAATTTGAGTGAACAGTTGATTTAGAAAGTTTGGTATGCCCCCTTTAATGAAAATGTTCTGAAGACCATCTTGTGCACTTCAATGTAAGCAAGAAAATCTGAGATATTGTACTAAGGACTTAACATGGTCACTATCACCAATTCGCTTACATTTGATAAGTGACCTTCAAATAGTGCAGAATTGTACATATTTCTTCTTCACTTTATATCATAACTTGTTTTAAATTTTCCAAAAATTATTTGTTTCTAGGTTTAAATGATTAAAAAAAAAAAAGTGATCTCAGACATTTGGACCCCACTGTTAGTGAATGTGCTTTTGTGTGTGTCTGTGGTTTCTATGTCTGCAATAAATCATAAATACTTAAAATACATACATCAATATGATATTTTCCAGTCAAAATGAACTTTTATGTAAATAAGTTGTCAGTACGAGCTGTCAGAAACAGGCCTTTGAGATAAAACAATTTCTGTCAACTTACCTGTTGTGATATTTCACTGAGGTTGCCAAGACTAAAGTTTCCTAAGTTGTCCCATGAGTTTAAATAGCCTGAGAAAATATGGTTGATTAAATCAGAAGAAAAGGAAAGTGAGAAGGCTGAATCAGCCAAAACGAGTTAAAAAGGTACTGTATGTCCATAATAACAATACATTGATGAAGTATTGCAGTTATTAAAATCAATCCCAGCAAACGCCACACAGTTAACTTGCCTTCATCTGAGCTTAGAATGTACTCTGTGACCTTGAGAATCACAGATATGATGGGATGAGCAGTTTTGTTTGACGGCAGAGAATACTGAAGTGCTCTCATCAATTTTACGATACTGAAAAAGAGAAACATAAACCCATGACATTCAAAAACACATATACTGTATGTAGGTCAATGACAGACAGAGAGACAGAAGTGCCTGTCTATAGAGAGCAATTTCAAAGTGATCCAAGTAAATATGTTCTCTGCACTCACATTTCATTCCATTTGTCAGGTCCACCAGGTTGGGAAATGGTTTTGAAATAGGTGAAAATGCTGTTGCTCATGGGAAACAACACCTCAGCCACTTCCACTGGCAAAAGGCTAAGAATCAATCCCTCCACCATCTGGACAGTCTCTTGTGTGAGGTTGTTAGCTTCAGCATAGCTCATATTAGGATTCAGTATCAGCTGAAGTGACCCATGAAAAGCACTAAGAATATTGTGAGCCACATCTTGAGGTAGAGTTCCAGTCTCATTAGACATACTCTCCAGAACCACATTAACAGCACTTATGATGGCTTCTTTGAAGTTATCACTTTGGATACCACCATCAGTGCTAGCTACTTCTAGAGCATAGTTTAGAACCTCAGAGACCTGCTCTGCCACAGTGAGGAAGGCTCTCTGCTCGTGGGAGAATAGAGGGTTCAAGGCTTGGAACAGTTGATCGAGATCCATCCCGAATGATGCGATATCTGAAAAGCTTGCGCTCCCTTGGAACATTGCTAATTGTTGGTAAGTGGTCCCATCCTTTGTCAAGTTGCCTTCATTTGAGCTCAGAATAAATTCTGTGACCTTTATCAACATGGATATGATGGGCTGAGCTGTGCTGTTTGACGGCAGGGAATTCTGAAGTTCATTCATCACATTTATAATACTGAAAAATAGATAGAACACCAAGTTTCTCGTGATTTGACAACAAATCCTTTAAAAAAAATAAAAGGCAATTTCCACAAAATATCAGAATTTTAAATGTTTTTTATGCTGTTTGATTAAATTTTTAGACGTCATTTGCAATTTAATGTCAAGATATAAACAGTAAAACAATTCTGAAACACAAAATTAAAATTAAAAAAAGTGAAAGGTTAACCATAAAATTAATTGCTTTTTTTCTATCAGAAATTTTAATTAAGTGTATAAAATTATATCACATAAAATGCAAATAACAAATTGGCCCGATTTTTTATTTTTTTATTTTTTTTAAACACTCTTGTCCATAGATCACAGATCAACCTTTTGGTTAAAAAAAACCCCCCACCATCATATAGTTAAATCAGGTCTTTATGTATCCTTAGGCAATTCTGTGGATGTATTCCACTGCTTTCTTTACCGTTATTATTAAATTGGTAACAGTTTTCACAAAATATGATACAAAAAAAATGTCCTAATTTAGGATAGTTTTGAACTATGAGTCTGAAACCAACATGGTTTACCACTTATAGAAAAATGGCATTTATGCAATTGGACTTTTTACTGAACAACTTATTTCTGAGATATTGGCC
Organism: Myxocyprinus asiaticus; assembly: GCF_019703515.2. NCBI lineage: Eukaryota > Metazoa > Chordata > Actinopteri > Cypriniformes > Catostomidae > Myxocyprinus > Myxocyprinus asiaticus. The sequence continues at coordinate 40,610,948 of NC_059353.1, forward strand.
TTTTGACATCTTCACCATGCAACAACAAATTCTGGTTTCCCCTATGTGTATGTGTGTGGAAGGAAAGATTAAAAACAAATTTGAAAAAATCTAATTGTCTACACTTACACATCATTCCATTTATCAGGTCCACCAGGTTGTGAGATGGTCTCCAAATAGGTGAAAATGCTACTTGTAATGGGAACCAACACCTCAGCCGCCTTTGCTGTAAAAAGAGCATGAATTACTTGCTCCACCAACTGGACAGTCTCTTGTGTGAGGTTGTTAGCTTCAGTGTAGCTCATTTTGGGGTTCAGGATCAGCTGAAGTGAACCATTAATGGCACCAAGAATTTTGTGAACCACATCTTGAGGTAGAGCTCCAGTCTCATTAGACATACTCTCGAGAACCATTTTCACAGCACTGATGATGGCTTCGGTGAAGTTTTCACTTTGGAAACCACCATCAATACTAGCCACCTGTAGAGCGTAGTTCACTGTCTGAGAAACCTGATCAGCAACAGCAAGGAAGACTCTTTCCTCAGGGGAGAATAGGGGGGTCATGGCTTGGATTAGCTGGTCAAGAGCCATCCCGGATATTGTCATATCTGTAGAGCTAACGTTCCCCTGGAATATTCTGGGAAGTGCAATTGTTAATTGTTGGTTAACAATCCAATACCTTGTCAAGTTTCTGTCATTTGAGTCAAGACTAAATTCTGTGATCTTAATAAGCATGGATATAATGGCCTGAGCTGTGCTGTTTGATGCCAAGGAATTTTGCAGTTCTTTCATCACATTTATAACACTGAAAGAGAGAAAGAACATCATCAAGTTAGTCATGACATCTCTCTGTCTATTGTGCTCCCTCTCTCTCTATATACATATAAATTGGAAACAGAATAATTTGGAACAAATGCATGTTATACATTTTAGCATGCTAGCTTGATATGCTAGCTTGAGTCAACACGTACACTTCATTCCATTCGTCAGGTCCATCAGATTGTAAGATGGTCTCCAAATTGGTAAAAATGCCATTTGTAATGGGAACCAACACTTCAGCCGCCTCCACAGACAAAAGGGCATGAATCACTCCCTCCATCATCTGGACAGTCTCCTTTGTGAGGTTGCTAGCTTGAGAGTAGCTGATGTTGGGGTTCAGGATCAACTGAAGTGAACCATATAGTGCACCAAGAATATTGTGAGCCACATCCTCAGGTAGAGCTCCAGTCTCAATCGAAATACTCTCAAGAACCACTTTGACAGCACTGATAATAGCTTCTGTGAAGTTTTCACTTTGGAGACCACCATTAATGCTAGCCACCTGAAGAGCATAGTTTACTGTCTGAGAAACCTGATCAGCAGCAGCTAGGAAAGCTCTTTCCTCAGGGGAGAATAAGGGGTATAAGGCTTGGATTAGCTGGTTAAGATCCATCCCAGATGTCACTATATCTGCAGAGCTAACGTTCCCCTGGAAAATTCTATCAAATGCCATTGTTAATTGTTGGTTAACGATCCAGTCCCTTGTCAAGTTGCCCTCATTTGAGCCAAAAATGAATTCTGTGATCTTAATTAGCATGGATATGATGGGCTGTGCCGTATTGTTTGATGGCAGGGAATTCTGAAGTTCTTTCATTACGTTTAAAATTCTGAAAAAGAGAAATAACATGACCATAACTGTCATCTCTTTTTTGATATATATGCATACATATGTAAATAGAAAGAGAGAGAGAGAGAGAGAGAGAGAGGACAATTTGAAACAAATAGCCTATGTACTCTCTACACTCACACTTCATTCAATTCATCAAGTTCACCAGGTTTAGAGATGTTGTTCAGATAGGTAAAAATGCTGTTTTTGATGGGAACCAACACCTCAGTCGCCTCTGCTGGCCAAAATTCATGAATCACTCCCTCAACCATCTGGACAATCTCTTGTGATATGTTGCTAGCTTGAGCATCGCTCATATTGGGGTTCAGGATCAGCTGAAGTGAACCATGAAAAGCACCAAGAATTTTGAGAGCCATATCCTGAGGTAGAGCTCCAGTCTCATTAGACATACTCTCTAGAACCACATTCACAGCACCTATGATGGCTTCAGTGAAGTTTTCACTTTGGATACCACCATCAGTGCTAGCCATCTGTAAAGCGTAGTTTACTGCCTGAGAGACCGGTTCAGCAACAGCAAGAAAGGCTCTTTCCTCAGTGGACAGTAGGGGCATCATAGCTTGCAATAAATGGTCAAGATCTGACCCTGATGTTCTGATATCTACCAGGGTAATGTTCCCCTGGAAAATTCTGCCAAGTGCCATTGCCATTTGTTGGTTAATGATCCAGTCCTTTGTTAAGTTGCATTCGTTTGAGCTCATAATAAAATCTGTGGCCTTCATCAACATGGATAGGATGGGTTGAGCTGTGTTGTTTGATGGTAAGGAATTCTGAAGTTCTTTCATCACATTTACAATGCTGAAAAAGAGAAAAAACATAATCAAGACTTTCATGACATCTCCTTTTCTCTTTTGAAATTCAAAGTAAAAGAGAGAGACAGAATAATTCAGAGCAAATACTGTATATATTGTCTACACTTACACTTTATTCCATTTGTCAGGTCCACCAGGTTGGGAGGTGGTTTCTAAATAGGTAAAAATGCTATTTGTGATGGGAACCAACACCTCAGATGCCTCTGCTGTGAAAAGGTAATTAATTACATACTCCACCATCTGGACAGTCTCCTGTGTGAGGTTGCTAGCTTGAGCATAGCTCAAATTGGGGTTCAGGATCAGCTGAAGTGAACCTTGTAAAGCATCAAGAATATTGTGAACCACATCCTGAGGTAGAGTTCCAGTTTCATTAGACAAACTCTCAAGAACCACTCTCACAGCACTTGTGATGGCTTCTGTGAAGTTATCACTTTGGAGACCACCATCCATGCTAGCCACCAGTAGAGCATAGTTTACTGCCTGTGAGACCTGGTCAGCAACAGCAACGAACGCCCTCTCCACAGGGGAGAGTAGGGGGTTCACGATTTGGATAAGTTGGTCAAGATCCATCACTGCTGTTGCAATATCTGCAGAGCTAACATTCTCCTGGAAAAATCTGTCAAGTGCCATTGTCAGTTGTTGGTTAGTGATCCAGTCCTTTGTCAGGTTACCCACATTTGAGTTTAGAATTAATTCTGTGACCTTTAGTGACATGGATATGATGGGTTGAGCTGTGTTGTTTGATGGCAGGCAATTCTGAAGTTCTTTCATCACATTTATGATCCTGAAAAAGAGAAAGATCATGAAGTATGTCATGACATTTTCTTTATACTGTATACATAAAAAAGAGAGGGAGAGTTGAAGCAAATCTATGTTGTCTTCACTTACACTTCATTCCATTTGTCAGGTCCACCAGGTTGGGAGATGGTTTCCAAATAGGCAAAAATGCTATTTGTGATGGGAACCAACACCTCAGCTGCCTCCACTGGGAAAAGAGCATGAATCACTCCCTCCACCCTCCGGACAGTCTCCTGTGTGAGGTTGCTAGCTTGAACATAGCTCATATTGGGGTTCAGGATCAACTGAAGTGAACCATGAAAAGCTCCAAGGATACTGTGAACCACATCCTGAGGTAGAGCTCCAGTCACATTGGACATATTATCCAAAACCATTCTTACAGCACTGACGATGGCTTCTGTAAACTTTCCACTTTGGAGACCACCATCAGTACTAGAGATCTGTAGAGCATAATTTACTGTCTGTGAGACCTGGTCAGCAATGGCAAGGAAGGCTTTGTCCTCAGGGGAGAGTAGGGGAGTCAAAGCTTGAATGAGCTGCTCAAGATCCATCCCAGGTGTTGTTATGTCTACAGAGCTAATGTTCCACTGGAAAATTCTGGCAAGTGCCATTGTCAGTTGTGGATTAGTGATCCAGTCCCTTGTCATGTTGAGGTAGGTCATGATCTGAGCTTCAATTTCAGAGGGAATACTGGTGTTCTTTGGGGAGTCTAGAGAGTCATAGAATGTCTTTTGGATCTCAAGATTTGTTTTAATCAGTTTCAGTTCACCATGCAGTATGGTCATGATTGCATTGGCAACCTCCATAAGGTCTTCCCCATCCAGTGGAAGCTGCATAAGGGCTGTCAAAGTCTGGATCTGATTCATCACCAATGTAGTAAAATCACTTTCTGCATTGCTAAAGGCCACCTGCATTTTGGTTATGTGGATCAGGGGATGGAGAATCTTCACAAACATGCTGCCACTGGTGGCATTCCCAAGCATGTTTAAATACCACAGTGTGATTTCTCCATATACCTTCAGTTTATAACGTCCATTAGCCATCAATGTCGAGTTAATGGTGTGATATGGATACTGTTCTTTGAATACGATTTTCAAAAGGTCCTCCAGAACACTGAGCTCAGTTGTAATCATAGTCATGTTTTCCACTTCGAGACTTTGAAGGTTTTGTCTAATGGCTGACAGTGCTGTTATCAGCACCTCTTCGGTCAATGCATGTGGATCAGATTCATGGCTTGACATGTCAATTAGTTTCATAAACTCTACAGCGGTGATATTAAGCCAGTCTCTAAGAGTTGTTTGAATGTTCTTTGCCACTGGTATTACTTGAAGTAAACCATTAGCACTCTGAATGAGCTGAAGGACACATTCAGCCTCAGACTGTGTGGTATGAGGCATTGAGGCATTGTAAGTGTTCAGACATTGTGGGGTTTGAATGGCCATATTGAGGACAGACAGTTGATGCAGCATGGACACTGCCCAGTCATTTTTAATTACATTACAGACTTGTTCTAATTCTGAAACAGTGAGATTGGAGGCTTGAAGAGCTTCATTGACGCTGGTTAAACTGGCAACAGGCGATGCAGAGATCTGGTTAAGAAAATGTTTGACCTTACTGACAATTTCCATGGTGGCTTCTGATGACATTGGCGTGCTCCATGGCAGGAGCAGACAAAGCACATCAGCCGCAACAGAAAGAGTCATGTTACTCTGAACAGGTGTTATTGGAAAGGAGTCATTAATTCCAATGGCAACTAGTTCAGAAAGAACATTTAGAATATTAAAAACATTTTGGACATCAGCAGCACAGTCCTGACCATGTGATGAACAGATCTCCAGATCTCGAAACAGAGCATGAGTGTTATTAAGCCCTGCTTCTAACTGATACTGTTGCTCTGGAGGCAGGAGTGCTCCAAGTTGGCTCAAAATCGAATGCAACACTGCAATTCCCCCCTCATTGTTAAGCATTTGGATGTGGGCATTGGTGAGGACCTGAAGAATGGCTGGGTGGAAACTGGATGTCTGGAAACCTCCTGACAACAGATTCTCTAGCTGTCCCAGTCCAAGAGCTGCCATAATGTTATTTAGCAGAGAGAGCGAGAGTTGATTGTCAAACTGCTCAGTATACTGGATATTGGAGAGGAGCTGGATTTCCTTGTCGACTGTATTTATGAGGCTCAGCAACAGTCCTTGTAGTGAACTGTCATTACCAACAAGCTGACCAGAGCTGTTGGCAAGGACATGTTGCAAAAGTGCCATGTAGGTATCCTTGTAGATGCTTTGTAAGAGAGCCACTGTTCCTTGGATAGGTCTACAATTAGAAGATAAATGTCTGTAAGTTAATGACAGTGGAATGTGGAGACATTTACATTTACTTTCTGTATGACCGATTTAGGGGTGGGCAATATGACCAAAATCTTATATCACGATATGAGTAATTTTAGATCACGATAACAATCTATATCGCGATATAGTAATTTTTTAAACAACAACAACAAAAAGATTTAAAAAAAGACGGAATTAATGCACAGCGCATTTTTTTGGCTTTCATAATATTCTTTAGCGTGCTTCATTTTAAGGTGTTAAAACATATTGTTTGTATTACCACGTGATTATCGTCGCGCAACAGTTTGCAGATAAATTTTTTCTAATCTGTGTCAGTTTTTGTGAACCAGATGTCGCACCTGTTTTAATAACAAGCTCCCCTTCATTTTCTTAACTTTTCTTTTGATCACATCAGCAAAAATTCATCAAATGATGGAGACGTACAGATGTGCGGTGTAGTCAAGCGCACCTCGGAATGTTAAAGAGATGATTCAGGTGTCTGGATCACAGTGATGCTGTCGAGGCGGTGTGTCAGTCAGATCACAGTGAACTTCTGACTCCTCCGCTGTATAGCTCTCAGAACCGGCCCGCAAAATCAGAATTGCAAAGAATCAGCCACGAGTGTGTGGGCGCGTTTGCGCCACCTGCCTGATTTGCATATTTCCTTTAGTGAATCTGGCGCTAAACCAGCGCGCAAATAACCCGCAAATTCATCCCCCGCTCAAGCCTGGTTTTAGTTTCACGTGAAGCATGCCCACTGATAGACATGGTCACACTGGTCACATGGATATTTACATATCGCGATATACACGATATAGCAAAATCTCTGTCGACTGACACTTTATATCGTCGCGACGACATATATCGTCATATCGCCCAGCCCTAGACCGATGGGTCTTCTTATTTAATTTGATACCTTTTGAGTACTTAGCATGCACTAAAGTCAACAGGAAACCTCACACACAACTTATTTTACTTTCGAAATGTGACATATTTCCGGGTGAAACAGGATATTCAATGGGAAAACGGAACTTGATGTTATCCATCAGGAATGTATTGGATTGTAAAAACTGGGCATTCAAAAAGTATGAGGGATTGGTGATGTTAGATAAAAAGAAAAGTAATTTCAGAGGCGGGACAATTTATTACATTTTGATACAAGATTACTAAGACACTTTTTATTTTATTTATATAATATAGTATCACAAAGCAGTCACAGTGTGCATGCGTCGAACGCGTTCGTATTCACCGCAGTCAAAAAAGTATACTTTGTAAAAGAGACTAAGAAAATAAACAGTCAAGGACAATTCATTTATATAAATATTACTTAAGAATCAATAAATGTTCTGCAGAAAATAATTACTACCTTAGAAGGCTTTCAGGTTCACTTGACACTTCAGAGATCAGAGAATGAATTTGTAGAATCAATGTTTCCCAAGTAAAGCCAGTCTGACAGTTTAGGCCAAATGAACCAACAGTGCCTGCAAGAAAGTACATTTTTACCACATAATAATTCATTGCATTGTTTTATCATTTGGTCCAAATAACAAGGTCACACAGTTTCTTTAGCGATTAAGTAATTTTCATGATGTTACAGTAAGTAACTGGTCAAGTATGCTGTAGGGTAATTGGAAATCAATGTAAACAATGGTATCAATTTGCATTACAGTGTCAATTTTACAAATCTTTCATATTAATATAATTAAAGATGATAACTATTTGTAATCACACACTTACACAACATTATCACATATTAAGGACTAAGTTTAGTAAAAAAAAAAAAATAAAAAAAAAGTTGCACTTGTACTTGAATAGGCCTATGTCTAAAATGTCAGTAATATGGACCTTTTACTCTACTTCTTTGTATGCATATGTAATTGTATTTTTTGCAGTGACACTCACAGTGTGGTAATGCAGTGGCATTGGGTTGGTAGTTCATAATCCAATATGCCATGTGGAAGTATGGTTCCATTGAGGGCCACATAGGGCTGTTTCCTAGTAGAGAACCTATAGTCTCAAATGTGCTCATACTCCTGTTTTACAAGCAAAACAAATGCATAAATAAACCTAAAAATACATTTAATAAATGATAAAGGTAAGTAGTTAAGCATGTTTCTGGAAACCAAAGCACTGTTTTTTTCAGTGTTAGTTCGTAATTCTCAACAAGCAACATTCTGGTCAGTGGTCACATAGTAGTTTTTTAACTATTAGTGGGTTTCTGACCTGTTAAGCAGAATCTGGGACAAATCATTTGTAATGTTCTCTTGGCTCCATGCAGCAAAGTAGTCTTGATTAAGCTCTGTTATCAAGATCTGGAGGGCAGTGCTGTACTGCAGGTAAGTTGCATATAGTCTGTGCCACTCTGCCATAAGTATGGAGGGTGTGACATTGTACATTACATTTCCATTTACTATATCGACCAAGTGCTGGACCTGTGATGACATACTTTGTTTAGGCAAAATCTTCAATTTTTTCAAAACAGTAAAAAAAGGGATGAAATGTTCGGTTCATCAATTCTAAATAAATTCCCATACCTTTTCCATTACAGGATAAAGTGGTGTTAACAGCATTTGCTCAAGATTTGTGTTATTCCCAGAGCAAATGAGAGTGTCCCACTTCTGAGGGTCTATAGAGCTGAATGTTGACATCCAAGTCCAGGGAGCAGACAGATCACTGCAGTTAGTGTGGCCCTCTAGAACCTGCATGAAAACATTGGGGCAACATCCAAGTGGTAAATGAGGAGCTTTATGCAAAATACATGAAGCTTACATCTAAAGGTGAAGTTTATCATTTTTCGATGCTAAAATACATTCTTTTCCCAGCTCAATATGCAGAGAAACTATGCAGTATGTAAGCCATCTGTTGGAAAGTGTAAACAATGTGGCACATTGTTAAAGCATCCCAATTAGCCTGACATAGCAACACTGGCTCAAACAATGGCATGAGTTTGGGGTGGGATTATCTGTTTTTCCAACCAATGACAGAAGGGGAGAGTGTTTCGGAAAACCTGTTTGAAAACACACATTATTTTTGCAATTCCATTTGATGACTGAGTGTTGCTGATTGCTCCACGCACAGTGTGCGTGAAGCAAATATTGTCATCAGCCAAGTCTGCATGGACTGTCCACGTGTGGCCCAGATATTCTCGACAAACGGACTGTCCTTGTCTGTGCGCATCGACGCCGCATGTGCCTGCCATTGACTGTAATAATAGAGTATCACAAAGCAGTCACAGTGTGCATGCGTCGAACGCGTTCGTATTCGCCGCAGTCAAAAAAGTATACTTTGAAAGGCAACATGGTCGACCGGGCACGATCCGAAAAACTAAGGATACCCGGGCCTTAAGTTGACTCACCTTGACCACAGTTTGCACAATGGAGTCCATACCATGGTCAGCCCAGGCATTTGCAAAGGTCTCATTCTGCATTAGGGAAAGGAAGATCTCCTGGACATGCTTGGCATCTTTCAGGACCAGCTGCATGAATGCTGTTAGGCAAATAAGCAACACAGATGCTCACTTTTGTAATGAACTACTGCACGTTGATAGCATATGAAATAGTTCCATAACTTGTTTGCTCATAACTTGTTTCTCTGCGCATGCTGATACATACGTAGCTGTGCTTCCATTGCAACTCTAGCCATCTGCATGGAAGATTGGCCACCAATCATGAAAGTCTGAATGTACTCCCATCCAGGTATCCCTTGTAGAAGATCAAACACTGTTTTGCCAATTCCAAAGATTCTGTAGTGGGAAAACCAAAGATGGGATAGAGGTGAAGGTGAGATAATTATTACTGAATGACACACTTGACCTCCTTTACAATGACACCAACCGTTACATCAAGAAAAAAACAAACTAGACCAGTAGTTCTCAACTGGTGGGTCATGACCCAAAAATGGTCTGTCAACTTTTAGGGTTATGGACTTTTAAAAGGGAGGAGAACACAGTTCTTATATATTTTGTTATTAATGTCAAAGGCTATGCTTCCAATAAACTGTACATTATTTTGGCACAATTCATGTTACTCGGTAGAAACTAGCTAAATTAGGAAGATGCCAACACAGGCAAGTTGCATGACGTGCCCTCATTCACAAAAACCACAAACAAAACTATGGAAAGTAAAAGGAAAATACGACCCAAACTACATTAAATATGGGTTGCGGGTTTGGTATTGTGTTTGTCACTTGATGTCCAATGTAAAATCTGGATTCTGAAGCAAAACTAGTTGAGAACTACAGGACTAGAAAACATTTTTATTCATTACAGCATCTCCACCAAAACAGATGCAAAAAAAATTCTGGGTTCACATACAGTTGTTCCCACAGGCTCAGTGGTTGAGCATCACTGCTACTGCGTTGGGACCTGCTGTGTTTAAGCACAGCATCCAAGCTTGCTGGAGAGACAAGGCCCAGCATGTTGCTCAACACCCCCTTAGTGAAGGCCACGTCTTTTGAGGCAGAATTTTGACTCCATGCCACCATTACCTGTGGAGAGCGAGTATGTTCAAAGTCCCTTTAAGGCAAGTCACTTTACTCAACAACCATCCTGGTAACACCCCCAGAAAGGCAATAATCATACAAGTACAGCTCCTATCTACTTGAATGAGGAGAGACAGACATCTCCAAAACTGATTTTCAAGATTATGTTTCAATTGCATATGTCAACTAGGCAAGAATATTTGACAACAATGATATCACAAGTATTGCTGCTTTAGCTCAAATCACGCTAAAATTCTGATTTTTTCAGGCTAGTTCAGCTAATGCTCATGCATTTTAGGCAAAACATATTTGCACCACATCCTGTCTACTAAGATCTCTTCTTTATTTGGTCAGTTTTTGAAGGCAGCATAAATGAAGCCTTTGCTGCCTCCGATATCCAAAAATTCTATGAGTGCGTTTCACTGGTTGGTTAAAAATTTAAAATGGCGTCTGATAGAGCAATTGAAAGCAGTAATTAGTTTATGCTATTAACGTAATTTTTTTATTTTATTTTCTTATTAGAACTCCATTTCTAGCTATAAATAAGCATCATACCTACTATATATGTTCTTGAAATAGTTGAACTTGAATTAGTTTTAGCCATTTTGACAGCATTACAAGGTGACCATATTCAAAACACTGCCTGTGAAGTATTTGACTGACTGAACTGTCAGGCATCAGGGCAGCTGCCTTAATTTCCAAAGGCAGCCTATGAGCTGTTTGCCTTTTCCTCCTTATATGATCTCTGATATATTGCATGTGTGCTCGAACACTGTCATTAAAAGTTTAGCATTAGCATAATTTTCATACATTTGGATCATTCACCTTTAAGTTTAAATTCATTGTGGATTATTGATTACTCAACATATAATTTGTCATCTGGACTTGCAGCATGACTTTTGAACAGAAAGCCATGATTGGGTGATTACATATTGCTGTGGAGTTCCCTCTGTGTTGAGGGAAATCGCTAATTGTTGCTCCCTGAAGCACATACACAGTTTTTATGCAATCAGTCTTTAGCATGCTGTTTTGTGTTTGAACTGAAATAGTTTCCAAGGTAACATGCACAGCTGATGTTTGTGTTTTTCTCACATAACCATTAATAAAGCAGGTAAGGGCGAGGCTTACCTCAAATAAGAGTTCTCACCCCCTTATTTTCTTGTCTGGGTGATCAAAAACCAAAGATACAATTTTGTGCACTTTTACATTTAGATGTAGTAGACATGTTGTCAGTGTTAATCTCATCAACTAAATACCTGATGAAAACGATTGTTTTTATTGAGTTTTTATTTTTCGTCAACAATAGCAAATCCCAGGAGAAAAGATGCATGATGGCGATAATTTAACTATTTTAATTCAAATATACTGTTGATGAAAATATTATGAGAAGAAAATGACACTGAATTTGGTTAAATATTGTTATTTAAAAGTTTTTCAAAAGCACATTTTCAACTAAAATGTAATTTTCATCAACTAAAATTATGTAATTTTAGAGTAAATTGGACTAAAATTAAATTTGAAGAACATTTTCATCAACATTTCTTAATTACAAAAACTGTAAAAAATAAACTGCATGTAATACTATTTTTAGTAGTTATGCATATGTTAGTAATATACCTGTTGAGAAACCTTTCCGGTATTTATTCCCTGAAATATCTGGCCAACTTCCCTGCTCCAGCAGTAGGCAGCGCTGATGTTATGATCGCACAAAAAGGTACGGAAGTCTTCCTCGATGAACAGCACTTCCACCTGAGAAGGTCAAAACATATGAGAGTGTAAATGATGGTGTAGTTGTTGGTGAGTGTGTGTTTATATAAATACAAAGAGTAGGGCCCTGTTCCAAAACCTTGTGAGCTGCCTATGCAGGCAAGTTAGAGATTAAGGATTTTAGGCACTTTTAGGGATTTTTAGAAGTCTGTTCCAAAAGTTAGCCAGTTTCATTTATCTTCTTTTGGCCAAATTCTTAGGCAACAGCGCATGAATCTTTCACAGAGAAGGCAACAAGGTCAACAAAGCAAGTATAAATAAACTTTTAAGGCATTTACTATCATAAAGTATGGATGCAAAAATACTAAAAACTGTTTACTATGTATTTTTATGCAGAGTATTGTTTTTAGCTTAGCAACATGCTAACACCACACTCAATTGAAATCACATAACAAACTCAGGTGGACAAAACATAGAAAAAGGAAAGTTATGAGTCATTCAATACCATAAAGTATGGAGAAAAAAAAGTGTGGCATGTATTTTTATGCTTAATATTGCTTCATTATCTTAACAACAAGCTAATGCCACGACAACAAAGACATCTGTGCATCATACCAAAAGTGCTCCTCAAACTACAGTAAGTGCATGGCAGACTCAACTCACTATATATTTAAACAGAGTCACCCTTACAAAAAAATCAAGAGCTCTGGCAAACATGCCACATATTCGACAATCATTATTTTTCCGTGCAAATGAGCTTTGCCGCAAACACTTTATTGTCGCCAAAGGTTTGCTACAGGTTCACCAGTACCGGTGAAGAGCTTTAAACTTCTGGAAAACATTTGTAGTGAACTGCAAGCTCATTTGCATGTGAGTAGGAAATTTTCGGTAAGTTTGGCAGACTCTGCTGACATCAATAGTGAGTTGAGTCTGCCATGCACTTACTGTAGTTTGAAAAGCACAGTTGGTATGTTGCACAGATGTTTTTGTTGTCTTAACATTCCAAATCAGTTATTTTTTAAGGTTCTATTTCTGTTAGCATGCTACCTATGTAGGCAGTAGACAGCAGAACCTCACTAGATTATGGAACAGAACCTAGATGTCACTCGTCTTCTTACTATCAGCACGGGAGTGACTACAAAGTAATGGTAACCTACTGTATATTGTACTAGGACTGTACAGGATACACAGACTGAGAATGTTCATTATGACAAATTATACAAGTGGAGCAGACAGAAATACCTGGAACCTTTTCTTTAAAGTTTTTTTTATTATTATTATTTATTTTTTTGACCATTTTATAAGTACAAATATTCCATGTACGTAGTCTCTGAATTTATATGAGGTCATAAAAAACTACATTCATAAAAGAATTAGCAAAATGTGCTTTTAAAAAGTTTTAGATGTATAGGATGTCACCTCAGGACATCAACTACCCGTATGCTGGATTAGAACCTGCTCTGAACAACAATGTGAGGCCTACCTTGTCAAGAGGAATCTGGATTTGATTGATAAGGTCCTTTATCTCTGAAGTGAATGGAAAAATGCTTTCTGGTGTCATGACATCACTCAGTTTGACAAACACATCTATTTAAAAACGGAGAGAAAAAAATAACAGCAAATTGTAAGACTGATAGAGAAATCTAGTGTGATTTTTATGGAGGCAGGCGACATACTAACCACTTGAAGCATGAGTGAATTCACCTTCTGGGAAATACACTGGTTAAAACAGTAACAGTAAAGTCTTACATCAATACTCAAATAATATTATCCTTTAAAAGCTCTGTTTACTGTAGCTTTGTTCTGTGAGAACAAGCTCTAAATGTACTATGATAATAATCATTTTTCACCATGTCAAGTAGGATGTTTTTCACATTTAGTACAAGGGTGTGATGCACACAGAACACATAGACAGACTAGTTTGGACTTTATGTTAGGGATGGGTCGATACCACTTATTTTTTTTCCGATCCGATACAAAAAAGTCCAAAATCGCAGATACCGATACCGATACTTCTAATAAATAGTTTTTTTTTGTTTTTTTTTTATTTCTTGGGATAAAATGGGTAATTTAAAATATAATTTTTAGTCATAATTCAAGTCATTTTGTTTTTTACATTTGTGAGCGTAAACAGAAAATTATTAGACTTCTGTTTTCTTTTTTCTTTTTTTCTCCCCTTTTTCTACCCAATATGGAATGCCCAATTCCCAATGCGCTCTAAGTCCTTGTGGTGGTGTAGTGACTCCCCTCAATCTGGGTGGCGGAGGACGAATCTCAGTTGCCTCCATGTCTGAGACAGTGAATCTGCGCATCTTATCACGTGGCTTGTTAAGCGCATTACCGCGGAGACATTACGTGAGTGGAGGCTTCACGCTATTCTCCGCGGCATCCACGCACAACTCACCACGCGCCCCACTGAGAGCAAACCACATTATAGCGACGAGGAGGTTACCCCATGTGACTCTACCCTCCCTAGCAACCAGGCCAATTTGGTTGCTTAGGAGACCTGGCTGGAGTCACTCAGCATGCCCTGGATTCGAACTCGCGACTCCAGGGGTGGTAGTCAGTGTCTTTACTCACTGAGCTACCCATACTTCTGTTTTCTTTACCCTTACAAAAATTAACCATGGTTTCACTATAGTACTACTACAATATTACTTTAGTATAACCATGGTTTCAGCTAAAAAAAACAACAAAAAAACAAAACAAAACAAAAAAACATGGTTACTACAATATTACTTTAGTAAAACCATGGTTAACTTTTTTTTTAATTACATATTAACAACAATTACACCCAAAATCATTTTAAGAAATGTCACCTTTAGATATGTTGTTATTTTAGTGTGAATTTACTCCAGAAGCTGTTTCTCTGATTTTCTTTCATTGCCTCTACAAGGCACTGATGAGCGGAAGAAGAAATAGTTCCCTTCCTGCACAAGTATTTGCTAATATAGCCTAATCCTTTGTATTTCACTTTGAAGCTTATGATTATTGTTCATGTTCATAGTAACCAAATAATAATATCCCTAGTTTAAAAAACAATTTTTTTTTAATCTAGATTTTTGTGTGAGGATCACTATATTTCATACAACATCAGTATAGGAAGTATCGATGCCTATCCCTACTTTATATATTTTATGCTGTATCAATTTTTTTATATTTCCTAATGTTGCCCGCTATAGCAAGCAACCTGGGGCTATGTGCTTTGCTTTTTCATTGAATGGAAAAAAGATGCAATGTTAACACTTTACAGTAAGGTTGCATTTGTAAAGAAAGTAAATGGTTACTGAGGCTAACATTCTGCCAAACATCTCATTTTCTGTTCCATTAAAGAAAGTCAAATCATACAAGTTTGGAACATACTGTTTTGTTAACATAATTTTCATATCTGGGTGAATTTGTTTTTTTTTCACAGATTATCACAGCACATTTTTCACTGGTTAAAATTTTCTAAAACCATGAATTCCCTTTGAAACAAGGCTTGTACTCACACTACTTACTGCATGTACTGTACTCTGTAGTTTACAGCAGTGTGAGCTTGCTAGTCGATCAGCAAAAAAAAGCTTAATCAGCCAGTGAGTACCAATCCAAGCGAACCAACATTTAAACCTATTAAAGCAACTTAATATAATGGCTAATTAATTAATTAGGGAAATGACAGAGAGAGACAAATGCCACAGGTCACAAAACATGTTAAGCATGTCATCTGCAACATACCTCTTCCCTTCCAAGTACGGATGTAGTTGAGAAAGCTAATGCCTTCATCAATCACTGGATTCATGGTGTCAGTAGAAATATTGGCTTGGGGAAAAGACCTCTGGATAAAAGTCAAGACCCTAAATGCAGATTAGCAAAGAGAGGCTGAGTCAAAAAACATGTCAACAAACATAAACATGTGCACGCATGCAGGTCACACATTATAATGTGTTTTAGAAACGAACAGTGTTGTGAAAAAACAGACAAACCAGACTGACCTGTGAAAACCACGCAGGGCACTTACATATCTTCTTACATAATTTCATTTAATCTCCTGTAACTGACAGCATTGCTGCTCAACTGGTTTTGCTTCAGTTTCCAGATTTTACATTAGACATCAAGTGGCAACCCAACACAGTACCAAAATGGTTTGTCGTATGCAAATTAACAGTAACACATCCTGAATCAAATTTAGAAATGTATAAAAATTACCACGAACTCCATTGGTATAACAATATGCAAGTGAACATGTATTTAATTTAGTCTGGATCCATATTTAGATGTTTTCATGGTCTTCAAGAATGTCACGCAACCTGCCCAGGTTGGCATCTGCTTAATTTAGCTTGCTTCTACTATGCCCAGATGAATTTGTACAAAAATATCATAGAGCTTAACTGGATGAACAGGCTTTGACGTCAACACAAAAGATATGAGAAGCATTTTCTCACTTCTTTTAAAAGTTGATACGTCTATTTATTTTGTGATCCTAACTGCGCATGATTATATGGTTAGTTGCATTTTATTATTTGCATTTAGCATAGACCTGTGACCTTTTTGGGTCACAACCCACAAGTTGAGAACCACTGTAAAACAAAACACTGATTTCCTGGACACATACTTCTTCAGATTTCCCAGTTCCTCTGCTCCAGCACTTATCATCTCTGAGGGCTTCAGGAGGAGATTAGGCAGGCCCAGCAGGAAGTCCCATACTGATGTCTCTTGTTGAAGTCTATCAAGGACCACCACAGCCTCCCCAACCGAACTGAACACTTCTGCCGGATTATTGAGCAGCATTTCTGTCAACACCTGCCAGCTCACAAACATACACAGATGAGCATGAAAGCCATAAGGTATAATGATTCATTTAATGACCCTGTCATTTGACATCCATGGGCATAATATGATTAGACTCAGTAGCAGATTCTAAATTGTGTGGAATGGCTGACCGAACCTGATTCAGGGTTAGTAAGGATGCTTCCAAAACCGTGTCGTTGGACATGCAGAAGTTTATTAGACCATGTGTGAAGGGATCTGCCTGGGAATCTATTGAGATGTTCATTGCAGTCATGGAGAAACTGCATAAGGATTTTTTCAGGAGGTTCACTGACTCCCAAATGGAGGCTATCATCTCCTATTAAAAACAACATGGAATGACAAACATAACTAAGCTAATGGTCATATCACTGGTCATTTTTGTGTTACTCAAGCCAACATAGCTGAATAAGCATAACGCATGGTAAAATATTTAAATACATTCCAATTAAACAAACTATAGTCCTGTAGCGTACTTTGTCAGGCTCTGAAGTTTTAAATTTGAAGTTTGAAGTTTGATTTAAGGCTTCAGAGTTTAAATTAAAAAAAATAAAAAAATAAAAAACATTATTTTTCATTGCAAGGGCAAACTAAAACTCAAATTTAATTGAGTATGTGACTTCACAGTATATTAGATTGCTTCAATATCGGATTGGAAATGCCTGGAATTATCAGAAATATTTTTCTAGAATATTCTAAAATATTTTAGCATGTAAAAATTGCTCTTAGAAATGTATTTTTAAATACTTATATAGTAATCATGAACAACTGGAAAAGGCATGGGAAAAAATAACAGAAAACCATAGGTCAAAAGGTGTGGGAGTCCGGATATTGGCAGTAAAACTGTAAAAATATTCCTTATTACATATAATATAAATAAAAATGATGTATTATAAATATGTAATATAAATATATTACATATTCGAATATTACATATTCCCACAAGAAAAACAATTACATTTTCCATTTAATGGCTTAAAGGAATATTCTGGGTTCAACACAAGTTAAGCTTAATCGACAGCATTTGTGGCATAATATTGATTACTACTGTACAAAAATCTTTAAAAAAAGAAAAGCAAAAATCTGGATTACAGTGAGGCACTTACAATGGAAGTCAGTGGGGCCAATACGTAAACATTAAATTACTCACTATTTCAAAAGTATACCCACAAGACATAAACAATATGTGTGTTAACATGATTTTAGTTTGATAAAATTGCTTTCTAACCTTTTCTGTGTAAAGTTAAAGTCAATTTTACAACATTGTTATAACTCGATTTAAACAAATTTAAAGCTCAAATAATACACAAGTTTTAACAGAAGAATTCATGTAAGTGCTTTTATAAAATTATAAGCTTCAAATATTTGCTTTTCAACCCTCCAAAAGTTGGCCCATTCACATCCATTGCCTCAGTGTACCTATATTTCTGCTTTTTTTAAAGAAAAGGATGGACAAGTCGGAATTATGTTTTGTGGTAATCAACATTACACCACAAATGCTGTCGATTGAGCTTAACTTGTATTGAACCCGGAATATTCATTTAAGTTGTAGCAATTATGCCAAACAATTGAGGAATTTGATAATGTGGTATATATGTCAGTATTAAAGGAAATAATCAGTTTTATATTGTCTAACCTGATCAGCCAGTACAGAGCTGTTGAAAGTGTTCACAACAGAAGTCGCATTGCTTTGAAGACTGGAATCTTAAAAAAGGGGGTAAACACAACAAAGTTTTAATTTTATATAGAAATTGATATAAAACTAGTCTAAAGCTGAAGAGTATTTCTATGCCACTAGCAACAATTCCAATCAGAACTGCAAAATAATCACTGTTTTCAAAAAATGGTTTGGGTAGTATTTTACATTAAAACATAAAAAAATGCACATACTGAGCATTTGGTCCCATAGCGTTAGGAGCTCTGGTTGATTTGATGTTTCCCTTTTAAGAATGGAGTGAACCAGCCCTCCCTTTTGCAGATCGGCCAGTGGAGGTAAGCCATGGAGAAGTGTTGCTAGACTGGAATGAACAGAGGATCATGGGTCAATACAAGAACCAATGGGACATACTTTTCATTCATTTCTCAACCCCTTAGCTTTCTTTTTCTCTTGCTAGCTATAGTTGAGTATATAAATGCTGATGTTTAACCCTTAGCCTACAAAAAGAATCAGGATAGACCGATTACTGAAAGCACATATTATTAAGAGATTAGTCACGTAGTCAAAGATGGAATATTATTTAACAATGGTAAGCACTAGGTGAGGGATTACACAAACAAGTTCTGTGAATGTAAACTCACATGAGTTGGTAGCAAGTTTGAGATCACACAAAGAGACTGAATTCATAAAGGAAGTGTTAAAGAATGGGAGTTTCCACTGTCCCCTTATTATTCTGAAAATCGTATAATTTCTAAATCACTCATGCAATATTCTAATACAATTTTTAAAATCTTTTTATGTATAAGTTAGAGTAAAATAAAGAGTGTCTAAAACATTCAACTCTAAATGTCTTTAACCTACATTAAACTAGTATTAAATCATTATGCATTCAAAAAATATTTCAGCCTATTTTTTTAAGATTAACACATTTCAATTGTATGACAAATTTTTATCAAACTGAATTTAGTAATCCTCAAATAATGTACATATTATGAATTCAGAATAAATGTGAAGTATTTAACATTAATGAGGAATATGAACTTAAAAAAATAGTATATAAAAAATTTATAAGTTTTAAACAATACAGTTTGGTAAATGGCAAAGCAACTATTTTTTTTATGTAAACAATTAGTTTAAACCTTACTTTTGCCAGGAATCTTTGTAAAGTTTTTATTTTTTTATTTTTTATTTTTTTATACAATGTATACAATGTATACAATGCTTTAACCTAAACAGATAACTGTGATACCTATTTCTGACATTTTACATTGAAAAAATAAATAAATAATAATGTATCTACAATTGATATTTCTGTAATCATGTCTTGCCACTTAAAGGTGATATTGCTAAGTCGTATCTAACAGCAAGAAACAACATCCTGTCATCAAATTAATATGATACTGAACGACCTGACATTTACCCACTAACTACAACAATAATAGAGGGATTTTAACTACCCCTTATTCTGAAAATCATGTCATTTCTTAATCTAAAATGTAGCTTTTTTGTGTTTATGTCAAAGCAAATAGTGTCTAAAAACCTTCAATTCACCAACAACATAACAATGGTCCAGTTGACTACAAAGGTTTTTAACTTTGACTCAACCTAGACTTTAAGGACAGAACAATAAATGCTGACAGATGTAAAAGAACTGCTCGTGAACTAATGGCTTTGGCAAACATTGTGGCATAAAACAGCCATAGGTTATTGCTAGTCAACTGACAAAAGAAATGCATTTTAGCTTTGTCAAAAACTAAGGTAAAGTGGACAGCAATGTTGCAAGAGGTATTTTGCAATGAGCACAATAGTAATCTAGCCAGTGATGTGTCAACATACAGGTATGGCCTCTTTTTTTGTGAGCCCAGGCTATATCAGATATTTACAGCACATACTGTAGTTTGGCATTAGAGTGTTAGGCCAGTAAGGTTCACCACCAATGTAACATCTATTTACAGAAAGATCTAGACTCAGTGACGAAATCAAAACAAACACTAGCCTCAGAACTTCTATGTGGTGCTACATGAAACAACTTTTGGGGAAAGAGTGTTTGTGAAAATCAATAGTTTTGCACAGCAGCTTCTAGGAAGCCATTTCTTACTTGTGAGATTCAGTATCTCTGCGCTGACGATGGCCTGTGTACAAGAATGAGCTGGACTTTCCATCTGTTAGGTAGGATCTGTTGGTGCAGGAACTGTCTGTGCTGCACATGAGGGTCTGTAGGAACGGGAAGAAACCGGTGCTTGGGAGGTTTCGTGGTGCCACATAGCCTAAAAGAAACAGAGCAGAGGCACATTTCATTGCTCAGATGTTGCTCTTTCATATTTAAGGTTAATGAGATTAAAGACTCCATGCAATGTCTCAATGATCACAGTTTCCTGTGTTGACATATTTTCTGTTGAAACAGGAGAGTTTGGCCTGGACATTTTTCATCACAGATATGAATAGGGTTGCCACCTTGGCCTTGTAAAATTCCTGGACACCTGACTGAAAAATGTATTGCTGGTAATCATGCGAGAAATAAAACATATTATTTATGATTGTTAGTTCTTTGTTTGATATGGAAATTACCGCATTTATAACATATAATTCAATCAAACAACAACATCAATACACTCAAAAAAATAGCTTAGCCTATTTTTAAGATACATATTTAATTTCATAACAAAATTCCATCAAAATGAATTGTGTAATTTTTAACAAAATTAAATAAAACGTAAAATATTTTATTTTATTTTATTTTGTTAAAGAGGAATCAATTAAATTAGAATTTTGTTATGAAATGTATAAAAAAAATAATTTCTGTCTATTTTATTTATTTATTTATTTTGTGGCCAAAATTTCAGATGGCCAAAAACAGGGTCAATACTGGAAAATCCTGGATGGGTGGCAACCCTTGCCATCAACCATGCTATGTTACTTGCTATTGCTAATCTGTAGCAGGTGTTTTTAGGGGAAGGAATATGCTCATTCTAGAGAGCATTTGATTGGATAAAATACACGCCCTGTAAATGAGATAAGCCATCAGTTTTGTTTTATTTGTTTAAGACTATACATTTTAAATATGTATATGTGCTAATAACTAATTTGGTTAGCTTTGCAGAGTACACAACTATATTAATGACCTAAAAGCTAATAGACAAGGGCTGGGTTTCCCGATAACATTGCAATTTAAGCTTTAACGATCATCTTAACTAACGTTGCTCGTTATTTTACGATGGAGTAATGCCCGTTTCCCAAACCAGCATGTAGATCGCTCGTTATAAATTTGAATTTAAGTGCTTCGTCATTGGAGCTGTCTAGTCCAAAGGTGCTGATCACTTTGGCCAGTATGTCCAGGAGTTTGTTTTCTCAAAATGAAAATAAGGTGGAAATACTGACAAACATGGAAGTTGTTTATAACCTTGTCAAGGCGCCGAAATGTATTACCTAACTATTGCAGAATTTAATTAAAGTAGTAATTATGGCTTTAGTAAGACAGAGTTTCAGATGTATTGATGATCAATCATAGAGATTAATGAAAGTCACAATAAATGCATGTAACATGAATGTACACGATGTTAATCATAAGGGGCTCTCACATAGCCTAAAGTTTTTTGGCTGGAAACTGAACAAATGCACACAGAACAGGGTTAAAATAACAGGCATCAGTACTGAACTACTCATAGACCTGTCTAAATATTAAAAGGTCATCTGGTTATAGTTCAAGGCTCTGTGTACTTGTAGCCGTACTGCCATTATGTGTCATGCAATTTGTTACTGCCTTGTAAAAAGACTATAGGCGAGCCGATTTGAACCAGCCATTGGAGGAAGAAAGAAGAGGAGGAGGATGAAGAGAGAGAGAGAAAGAGAATCTCTCATTGCACTCTTGCTCTAATCTCCTCTGTTAACCACATTTTAATTATTTATTAAGGCATATTTATTTAAGTTTTAAACTGCGTGGTCACATTACTCACATATGTCTTCTTAAATAATCTGTTTAATAAGAACATGTCGTCTTTCTATTGCCATTACAATTATGCACAGGGCGGATTGGCCATCGAGAGCACCGGGTGTTTTCCCAGTGGGCTGCTGGGTAATTTGGGCTGGCCGTTGCTGCGCAAGTACAGGCCCCGTCCTACAGGCAATACAGGCGGCCACCCTGGGCTCCAACATGCCCGCACGGACCCTTTACAGAGTAAATAATCAAAGGACTGTAAAGCCAAACTAATAGAATGGCTTTTATTTTGACAGTACTTAAAATCATAGCGTATTTCCTCAATAGCACGATTACTCCTTACCTCACGTGGACCTCATTAATTGACATACAAATCACAATAATTGTGCCAAAGACAACGTATTAAGTATAAGATGAGCTCTGAATAACCATAAAATGACAAATATCTGCATATTACAACAAAGACAATAACAGCAGGTCTTTTCAACTAGAGGGAGAATAATACAGTCTTTTCTACTTTCTATATAGTCTTAAAAGTGAAAATTAAGTTTAACTTTTTGTTTTACCAGTATTTGACTTTCAATGGAAATAAACAGTGTTTGATTTATTTCAGTTCTTTAAATCACACACAGTCCTTAAAGTCATAAAGTACATTACTATAGACTAACAGTGACCACTTAAATGGTTTCATAGCATTTCAGACATAGTTATGCAATGTTTGTCATGCAAATAGTGTTTCAAAGCATCACAACAATAGTGAAAGATAAAATAAACACGACATGATCTGCTTAGGGTGTGACAAGTGTATAAATGAATCCTGCTTACCGAAATATACAGTGCAATAGGACTGTTCCTCAAAAGGACTGTTGCATTGTTTAATGTAGTCATTCATAAACTAATATTTAATACGAGATAATAATACTATTATCAAGTCTGAATGTAATGTTTATTCTTTCATTGTGACAGATTTTTGCAGATATACTTTGCTTTGACCCAGAACCGAAAACTATGATTCCTATTTCTGACATTTTACATTGAATTTTTTTATTTATAGTTGCTATTTCCTACTGTTATCCAAATGATAAATAAAGTAACATAAGGCAAAAACTACAATGACACAAAAAATTCTCAAATAATTTTCTTTTAACCTAAAGTGAACTCTGCCTGACATTTGAGCAGGCACGGCTCATCTGTATGGGCAGGTAGGGCAGATCCCCACCTAAATATTCATTCACTTGAAAACATAGATCTATACTAACTGCCAATAATGTAATTTGTTTGCCTGTAAATGTGTTAAAAATGCTGACATATACTGTATATTTAAAACCAGACCTAGTATAAGCTTTTATTATATTTTTAAGTCGTAATGTAGCTGAAACCTCCGTTACACAGTGTTTGATATAGAGACACAAGCATGTGGGGCAGAGAGTCTGCTGCCCTCCCGAACTCCACAACGCCCCTCTGTTTTTCCAATGGAAATCTGTGGTCAAATATGGTACTGCAACGAGTCCTCATTGGAGCAGAAATGTATCTGCCTATAAACCTAGTGCCAAACCAAAGGTAACTTTAGTATTAGTGAACGCCTGCAGTATGACAGACAGTGAACATGGCGAGCACTATCGTTAAACGTGTGTGTAACAGCGTGTTGTTTGCACTGCAAATTCAAGACAAATTGGCCATCAAACAACTTGGTCCTGACAAGCCAGAATTAAAAATAATTTGGCAATCAAAACATAAGGGTAGTTGATAAGACATTTTATGTTTTGAATGACAACAAATTGTATGTCAAAAAGCCTTGGCTCTTGAAAGTTTCTGTTTTAAATTTACTGTGATTGAAAACATTATTATCATTATAAAACATTTTTATTTTTATTTTTTGTAGTGTGGAAATGTGTAAATGGCATGTAGATAGGTCTGTTTCTCTCCCTCTCCTTCCTGGTGTTTTCAACAACACTTAACATCATTAAATAACATTTGATTTAGATTTTGATCTACAGCAAGTCAACATTTTAAGATAAAGTGTTCTTATTTAGATATTAGAATCAACATTATGTTCTAAGAGTGCCTCCTTGTGGTGGAATAATGCAAGGCCACCACATATTGTGTCAGCTCATTTTTGTTTTGAGTAATGAGTTGAACCAGTTGAATAATGTAAAAAAAAGAATAATAAAAAAGAGCAAGATCTGCCTGACCGATTTCTGTGGTCATGAGCCGCTACTGCATTTGAGCATTATTTAGATTCATGTGCAAGTTTTATCCAGTTAATAATAGTGCAATGTTAGTATACTGTTTGTATCAATAACCCTCAAAGTGTATCAATACCCCTTAATGTTGTCTCATGTCAGGCATTGAATGTTATTTGTGTGTTTCATTCAGCAATTTTGGTAGGTTTTTGGAATCAAGTCTTTGTCATGTCAGAACAAATCAAGTCAAACCTCTAGTTATATGGGGGTCATGTTTATTATGGTCATGTCATTGTTTTGGGTAGGAGTGGAAAACATCAGGGACTTGGAGATGCAAAATTATATCAATATCTGGGTTATCTAGGTTATATCAATATTAATATATGATATGAAAATAGTTTAGATTCTTTATATGTAGTAGGCCTATGTAGTTTTTTCAAAACTGTGATATATTGACTACGTTAACAAGCGGCTTAAAGCGAGAAAGCAGCATTCCAGTTAACATGCACTGTATAAGCGGTGTACTCTTTACTCCCGTATACATGTCAGTAAGAAGCTTTTACCTCTGCAACGTAATTTTCCTGTGATGCTTGTGTAAATAACAAACATGGCATCCGAGGAAGACTTCGCTATTTTATTCTCTGCTGCTCCGCTTTATTTCCAGATATTACTGAGTTGTTGCTGTTTTTGTTTCCTTAACTTTGCATCGCGACCTGCAGCAGAATTGCACTGCAATAGTGGGGTAATCCTTTCAAGTAAAACTTTGGGATTCCCCCAGCGCAAATACGTGAATGTGAGGGACAGTCGATATTTTACGGTGGTGTGTACAGTATAAATGGTTATCGTTTATAGTGTATGGCTTTTCTCTCTGTTCTCCAAAGAAATATTGAATTCTTTCCACTGTGTTGATTTGTCTTTGCGCTCCATCCTATGACTTTAGTTATTCGCTCTGTTCACGCACATGTGCACTCTTCAAACACTAATCAGATCGCTGCTTTCTCTTAATCTTAATCAGTGTTCTCGTTTACATGACGTTTCAGAATACCGCTTACTGCAAAAACCTCTGGAATAAAACACTTTTTTAAGTGCATGTAAATGTGGTCATTGTGATCTTTTGCACACTTCAGTGTTTTACGCAGTTATATTCTTAGCTATGTTTAAATAGAAATATTTGAGTGGATTGAGCTAATGTTACAAGTGTCCAATTACAGGGCGGTTACTAAGATTAAGCGAGTAGTATTCGGCTGGCCATGTGATCCTAACATGGCAGCCCCTATTAGGAGACCCTCTCCATGTAGAATAAAAACAGCTTTTATAAGGTCACTGAAATGACTGGAGTCTTCATTTTCATGTGAGTGCTCGTGATTTTATACATAGATTTTAAAATTACAATTAATTTTTTTACAGGAGTAATGCTTTTTTATGATGAAAACATTACTGTATGCACCTTGGTAACTGAAATCTATTGCATTTGAATGATGTTGCATCCATGCCCCTAGATGTCAGTGTCCAAGTCCAAGACAACAAACAGAAAAAAATTACTGAGTGCATCTATAAATAAAAATATTGTCCATTGGCATGAGAATATCAATACAGTATTGTGAGGTAAACATTCGCAATACTTATCCAAAAATAGAGATTTTTTCTCCACCTCTATTTTGGGATTATCCTATATTATATTACTTTGTCAATTCTGTACCAAAAAAAACTTGGGTTCTTCACTTCATCATGTCCCGTGAGCTACTCAATGTAAGAATTACATGATGCGAAAATCAAGTATGTACAATGGCATTGTCTTCTAAGAACAGAAAACCTCTTTCACAACTAGCACCTGTTCACACTATCACCTGAACAGTAAGTATCTTTCAAATGCAAATATCAAGGCAAATACATCACCTAGAATTAGCATTGATGCCAAAATGGTTTACCACTAAGTTTAAGCATTAGTTTACTGATGTTATGAAATGTGTATTGAGTTACTTACAGTATGGATGGATATACAGATAAACACTGGGTTTACCTGAACAGCACACCGCAAGGCAAGAGGGAGCTACTTACGGGAAAGACCAGACATAACAACCTGATCCTCGAGAGAGCTTCAAAACTAGAAAACTCCCATTGGACTCTCAGCTCAAAACACTAAAACATTATCATTACCGTTATTAGTTTATCTTCATATTTTGACCCTCCCACTTTTCCACAACTTTCCATGCCTATATCTTGTGTCTTTTTCAAAACTGATGTGAGAATGACCCATGCTGAAATGTGGGGTTTCATGAACCTTGTTGCTGCCAATACTGTATATAAAGGAAACTGGAGGTAGGTGTATAATACAAAGTTAAAATGAAACTTCCATTATGTATAAGTAAGGTACTAGAATATTCCCAAGCCAAATATGTCTAGTGTCTAGTGTCAAATGTTCTCAAGAGACTAGTAGCACAGAGATCTGTCGCATCAGCCCACATTAGATCTACATCATTTTATACATATAACAGTCATTTTAAATCATTTACAAACAGCCATGAAAAAGAATATTTTCACTTGCGTCATCGTCATCAAACCATGTATCAAACCATCAACATTGTTGCTGTTACAATGTTACCATTGCTTGAAATTAAGCAGACAGTCTTTTGCTCAGTGATGTTACAGTACACTAAGTGCAGTGACAGTCCCCATGGCAAAACCCAGGGTTAAGTGCCTTGCTTAAGGGCACAATGGTGATAAAGCAGTATTATGATATGAGTATTAAATATGAGCAGCTTCTAACTCAAAACGTGAATCTACAACCATACTGTTAGCAGTCCAGATCCTCAAACATATCCTTTCCTCATCACCATAACCACCTTCACCTTAACTAACCCAATATGCCTTCAGTAATCTCTTGTAATAGGATTACGCATTGTGAACAAACATTCCATCATTTTTATCAGATAACTGTAATAAATCACTGTTGAAGTGTTTCATTGTAGTGAAACACTGAGATAACGACACATTTAATTGACTTTCCCTTGTAGTCTATATATAGGATGATGTTTGAGAGAGGTACACACATGAGTCTTTGAGTTTTGGAGAGAACTGTGAACGGGTGATGGCCAAGATGATAAAGATCACAAGAGGCCAGATAAGGAGAGCCAGCGACCAAGCCTGAAAACATGAAAAACACAAATGTGTGTTACAAAAGATTCTACTTAAGCAATATTACACAAGAATGAGTGTTGTTGTAGTGAATTCAGTACAACATTAAATTTGAGAGTGGATATTGCTTTTATTCAAGACGATAGTAGCGAGTAACTTACATTTTAGACACACTGACCACTTTGTTTGTGTGTGTACAATATATATATATATATTCACTGAGGACTTTATTATGAAGACCTGTACACCTACTGTACTAATTTATGTGATTATCTAACCAGTCAATCGTGTGGCAGCAGCACAATGCATAAAGTCATGCAGATGTGGGTTAGGAACTTCAGTTTATGTTAGATTAGTAATTTGTATATCTTAATACTGTATGTTTTTAAATTTTGTTTATTTTAAATTGTGGTTTAATTAGTATTGATGTTTTATTGTAACAGCAAAATAATTCAGTGTTCTTCATTGACGAACGTCTTGAAGAACCTGTAATAATGCTGAAAAGTCAATAAATAAAAAATAAACAAACTTCAAACACATCAACCATAAGAATGGGAAAAAAATTTGATCTCAGTGATTTCGACCGTGACAAGATTGTTGGTGCAAGACGGGCTGGTTTGAGTATTTCTGTAACTACTGATTTCCTGGGATTTTCACACACTACAGTCTCTAGTGTTTACTCAGAATAGTGCCAAAAAGAAAAAACATCCAGTGAGCGGCAGTTTTTTTGGACAGAAATGCTTTTTATTTTTTATTTATTTTTTTTTATTTGAATGCCCAATTCGCAATGCGCTCAAAGTCCTCGTGGTGGCGTAGTGACTCGCCTCAATCCGGGTGACGGAGGACGAATCTCAGTTGCCTCCGCATCTGAGACAGTCAACCCGCGCATCTTATCACGTGGCTCGTTGAGCGTGTTACCGTGGAGACATAGTGCATGTGGAGGCTCATGCTATTCTCCGCGGCATCCACGCACAACTCGCCACGCGCCCCACCGAGAGCGAGAACCACATTATAGCGACCACGAGGAGGTTACCCCATGTGACTCTACCCTCCCTAGCAACTGGGCCAATTTGGTTGCTTAGGAGACCTGGCTGGAGTCACTCAGGACGCCCTGGATTCGAACTCGCGACTCCAGGGGTGGTAGTCAGCATCTTTACTCGCTGAGCTACCCAGGCCCAGAAATGGCTTTTTGATGAGAGAGGTAAACGGAGAATGGCCAGACTGGTTCGAGCTGACAGAAGGGCTATGGTAACTCAGATAACCACTCTATGCAATTATAGTGAGCAGAATAGCATCTCACAATGCACAACACATCGAATCTTGAGGCGGATGGGCTACAACAGCAGAAGTAAATGTCTCATTTAGATAACACTTCATAATATGCAGCTGCAACATTTTAGTGCTGCTAGTGCTATTTGATAATTGCAATAACATCAAATAGGCTAACAAAATGACAAAAGGTTTGTGGTATTTCTTCTTAGCTTTGAACAATGCAATTTGCAAATCATGCAAACTCATGCTTTTATTTTAAGCCTTAATGGAAAGTGCCACCACAGAATTCCACAGAATCCATGTATGATTCAAACATCAATACAATTTTCACCTGGGCTTGGCATCATACCTTGTCTAGAGACCTGTCATGTTTCACAGAATTTACTCCTTTATAAATAAATAATAATAATTTTAATAGTGAATTTCAGATTTGGCTCTACTCACTGGCTGCCGGATGACACCCAGGCCATTTTTCCAGAGAAGGAGTCTTAACTGTTGTAAGAAGGAGGCCATCAGAGGAGACGTTCTAATTCAGATGAAAGATAAGATGAAAGATGTTCAGAATTGTAACGTTCCTGTTAAACTGGCAAAGATATTCAGCAATTCTTGCATTTTTCTGTTTTCGACACTGTAAAAAGGGGTAACCTGCAATTGTTACGTTAAGGAACTATTTCTACTACATCTAAACCTTAAAAATCCCTTTTTTGGTGAGTCACGGTAGAATAATATTTTTGATAAAACCAGTTTATTTAGATGTTACAACATGAAGCACATTTGAAGTGCAGACTTCAAATGAAGCACATCAGTGCAGACAAAACTTTATATAAATCTTTATATGACGTTATAGTAAAAATGTGTTTGCTTTATTGGTGTCACTGCACGCCTATATATATATATATATATATATATATATATATATATATATATATATATATATATATATATATATATATATATATATATATATATATATATATATATATATATACAGGTTTGGGGAGCAACGGAACACATGTAACAGGATTATGTATTTCAAATACAAAATATTAGTGACTGTATTCCACTACAGTTAAAAATCATTTGTAATCAGTATACATCGAATTTAACTTAAATAATTGGTAATCAGTATACAGTTACATTGTATAAATGTAATTGTAAAAAGTATTTTGATTACCAAAGAGATTACATTGCATTTTATTGTCATTTGTTCCATTTAATATTAAGTCTATTCAGTTGGAAAACATTTATCCATATAAATTATGCAATACAAAGACCATTTGAACAGCAGTGAAACACTTTCTTAATATGTGTTACAGAGTAGACAGAGGAGTAAGTCTGAAGTAAGTTTGAGGCAGCAGAAATAGAAACAGACCATGTGTAAATTGTAATGTGAACATTTAGCTTTAAGTTAAGCTAAAATGCTGTTTCTAGCCATTTTACCTGCACCCTTTTACCAGCATGATTATATTTTTTCTGTCAAGAAATTCCACGTTACATCATAATTTTTCTTTCTCTATTATATTAGGGCAAAAATCGTATTCTTGATCATTTTTGTATTGTTTTTCAGAAAAAAATAAATAAATAAAAAAATAAAACTAAAAGCACTTAAAACAAGATCAATCTTGTTTTAGAAGCAACATTGCATGAAATATTTTGACTTTTTTCAGATAATGTATTTTTAAAATGTGTATATTGTCTTACTGTTCTGGCAGATTTTTTTTCTCTGTTAACTTATTAATAGTAAAAAATAAATATATATATATATTTTTTTAAATCTACCAGTGCTGAAGAAGTAATCCAAAATATTTAGATTACATTACTGACCTTGAGTAATCTAATGGAAAACATTACAAATTACATTTAACAGCATGTATTCTGTAATCTTTAATGGAATACAATTTAAAAGGAACCCTCCCAACCCTGTATACACTCATAAAATAAGGTTCCAAACTGTACCTTTTTTGTAGCTGGGGTGGTACCCTATAGGGAACTATTTTGTTCCTTTAGTTAGTTTTTAACTGGTTGAGTACATACTGTAATTGTACCTAAAAGGAACTATTATGTACCTTAAAAGTACTATTGTGTATCTTTAAGGTACATTTGTAGCTATACTGTGTTCCTCTAGAAACTGTGCCTTATAGATACACAATTGTTCCTTATAGGTACAATTATGTTCTCAAAACGAGTTGAAAACTCTAATTGTAACTAACTGAAACTGAGGTACAAAAATGTCCCCCTGAGGGTACCACCCCAGCAACAGAAAAGTTACAGGTTGGAACCTTTTTTTTCTGAGAGTGAGGCCTTTATATTAATATTATATCTACTAAGATTTGTAATAATAATATTTAAAGGCTAATTTTTTTTTTTTTTTTTTTTTTTTTTAATATGGTCCCTTTGTCGTTATGTGTTTCTTGTTTAAAAGTAGCCTATTGAAAGCAATTTTCAGAGATGTTAAATATGTAGGGAGAAAACGTCCCTACTGAATAGGCTACTGCCTATTTATTCCTTTTATGTCTGCTATTTAATACCAATAATACAAATAATCTTTTAATGTAATCATTGATTAAACGTTACTTTGATTGTCTCTCAATTAAGCTACCGACATTATCTCATATAAAATAAACGAATAAATCAGTATCTGGCAGACTTGACCACATGCCAGAACTCTGGCTACTTACTAAAAAATAATAAATAAATAAATAAATAAATAAATAAAATACGTTGTAGGCTATAGTTACCTTGTTTTGCGGCTGTTGGAGGCGAGTTGAGTTTATCTTTTCCAATGAAAGTGATATAATGAAGACATGTTGCCAGGTATTTCCTAGCAAAGAGCGCTCTCCATGTGATATTTCAACAACACCTGGCGGAAAATTAATAACAGCAATTAATAAGTTGTTAATAAGTCGCGCGAAAGAAGAATAGTTTTTTCTCTCGTCAGATTTTCACGCCGCTGTCAGTGTTGTCCCGTACACCTTTCTCTATTCAGTCTGTATGCCCGTTGACTTTCATAACGCAGGTGAGAGGCGGGAGTTTCACACATTACAGCTTGCAAGACCGGTTTGATTCCACGCGCCGTGTGCGTGTGCATGTGAAATAAAAACCAGTAAATGCGATCGTGAGAAATTATTATTGTTGTTCTTTTTGGACATTACAGGTATGCCCATAATACTTGGTTGGAGAAGTCTGAATAGATAACCAATCAATATAAAAATGAAATCTGTGTTGTGTATCTGTATTCACTCTTGTAGTTCATACTGTTATTGGTGAAAAAAGGCAGATTAATTTCAAGCTGTGAAGTTTTCATAAGAAGAGCTGTGAGCTAAGGTATTTGAGTTTACCTGTGATGAAATAAAAACAGGTAAAGCATTTTTTTTTTTTTTTTTTTTTTTTTTTAAGAAAGCTTTACTACTTTCCCAGACACAATTTCTAAAACCATTGCAGTGAATTAAAGAATATAGTGGTGAATTGCACAGGAGTCTGAATAGTCACACTGCCCTTATTAGGAGTCATTATGTATGTGCAATAGTACATTTTCATGATTACCCTATCTTCTTCTTATTATTATTATTATTATTAAATCAGTGTTCCTGTAGTGCATGACACTATAGCAACACCAAGATCATGGGTTCAATTCCCAGGAAACACACATACTGATAAAATGTATACCTTGAATAAAAGATTTGCCAAATGCCTAAATGTAATGTAGATAAAAAAAGGAATGGAATAATGCCAGCTCTAGTACAGTGCTGGTCCAAAAAAATTTTTTTGTTTACCCTACAACATGACTAGTCAACCAGACTAGTTTCCTCAGCCTTTGTGCTATTCACAACAACTCCCATTTAGTAAAGTAATGATGTTATACAGGTCATAAAGTTAAATCGTACTTTTGCCTTTTTAGTCAAATTCTTAATTTGGGGTTTTGACAATGATATAAACGCACATATATTAAACTGAAATACATATATTTTTCAGCTCAAAATCTAGAGGGTAAAAATAAACATCCCAGACTGGGACCCACATTGCACCCTGCTGTTAAAAAGAGACAGATCTTGGGAACTGTGAAAAGTTTCCCAGAAACACCAGAACAAAGTATCTCATGCTACCCTTTGTGAGTATAAGTCACAAAGCATTGTCTCCACCCACAAGTTGATGTAAACTGATCAGTATGGCTTTGAGCTAGGCAGATTACCATCAAACGAAACCAGAATCAACCCACAACATCCCCTTAAAAATAATGTAAGTGGAAACAAAACCTACAGTGGTTAATCTGCAATAATTTATCTGCAATTAGATGTGTTATGATTTGCTGGATACGTAAGACCAGACTTTAGTGATTGAAAGGCACTGATCAGTTTAAATTCTTGTAAGAAAATTTATTTATTTATTTATTTATTTTTTGACAAAAATCAAGGGAAAACAAAGAGGAAAAATAAGATTGACAATCAATCAAATATAAAAAAAGATCAACTTTCACATCACATGTAAGCATTAAAATAACCACTTCAATGCACAAAAATGTACAAATGAGTACATCTTTAAATGGTAAGATGTAGAAAATATACAGTTTAAAAAATACACTGGTACACTAAAAGTTGATGTTGGCGTTACTGTGATTAAACTTTTTATGTTACACCTCTTGGCATTTAAAGTTCTTCTTTTATTTGGTACTTCATCTTACGAAAATAAAAAGCATGGTGCAAATGGTATTAAAATAAATGAGATAAAATACAAATCTGTATGGCAAAACAACTAAAGCACCATTTTTTAGGCCAAATAGCACACAGAGGCACAACACTGACAAAAATATAATAAAAACTAATACTGTATGGTCATATATGTCATTTGTCCATATTAAAAAAGGTATAAATTGTGCAGAGACAAAAAACCTGTCTACAGTATACCACAGCTTTCATCACAGTGGTATACTGTAGACAGATCAACAGATCAACAACAGTATCAACAACCAAAACCATCGTGAGAACAGAAGAGCAGCATTCACAGATATGAAGAGTATGGCACAAGATATGCGATGAAATCCATGTGATATTTCTCATATGGCTCAACTTGTTTTCCTTATCTTATGTTTCCACTCTCAGTATGCTCTGAACAAAAACGATCAACTCTGCTTTTAAAAACAATACATTTTCAACACTTTCAGGAAAAACATTTTTCAAAAAATATATAAATCCTGTTGAATATGAGGAATCAATAGCAGTCTGTTCATCTTGCACCTTGTTTTCTGTGGTACAGTAGCTATCAGTAAACAATTTTCCAGTGTGTGGGCTGCTCACATTCTTTCTCTCCATCACCACAGAAACGGTTATAGGTGGTTTTAGGATCAAAACCTAGGATCTCCCTTTCCTCGTGTATTCTGAATGAGAAGGTTGAAACTGAAGTTCCGATGAAATACCTGGCAAGAAAGGCAACATAGATGTGAGTGGGTGGCATTGGGTTATTTTACAAAGTGATGCTAAGTCATTGCAAACAATATGGATTGCAAAACTAATACATTAGGAATGCACAACAGCATTTGATAAATAGTTCAAAGGTAGTCTTAACCAGTAAAGCGACAAGTCTCTCA
This sequence comes from Myxocyprinus asiaticus, assembly GCF_019703515.2. NCBI lineage: Eukaryota > Metazoa > Chordata > Actinopteri > Cypriniformes > Catostomidae > Myxocyprinus > Myxocyprinus asiaticus. Next base: position 40,645,259 of record NC_059353.1, read on the forward strand.
ACAAGCAACTCAAGTCTTGAGTTGACTGAATGGGTTGAGGTGCGAGCTAATATGTCATAGGTCATGTTTTTCTTGTTTTTAAAGAAAATAATCTTTCCAAATCACACCCACATTAATGGAATAGCAAATTATTAAAACATAAATAATGCCTCCTCCTTAAAATAACATTATTATCTGGCCATGAGCTACTTTTGAGATAAATTAAAGATAGGTCTTTAACCTTAAATTATGTTATTCCCAATTCCCAACATCAAACTCAGTTTAAACCAAAATGTAATTGTTTGCAGATTTCAAACATTGATTCTCTGTTATCCTAATTACAGTATCTAGGGAAAATGAGGCTCAATAGGAAATACAACTGTAAAATTAAAAATTCTAAAATAAAACAACAAAATGTAAATAAATCAAGTGGATGACTCATCTTTCAAAGCATAGTTGATGAAGCACCTTATTGTCCACCTACAGTGTTTGTTTTTACTTTTTCTTTTTAAAAAAAGAAAAAGAAAAAGCAAAGTCATTCTGTAACCTCTTTGTTGCGACAGAGAAAGGACAGCTGAGAGCCATATGGGTGTGGTTCAATACCTTGCATGTGCACAGATCCACTGGTCTATGATGGCCACCCCTCCATCTTTCAAGAGCTCCAGGTCCTCCCAGGTTGGCTCGTATCGGACCATCTCAGGCAGCATCCTTTTCAGTGTAGCTAGCTCTATAAGCAGAAACAACCCGATGTCATAAATATCTATACTTAAGTGAATACTTCATCCAAAAAAGAAATTTTGTCATTATTTACCCACTCTTATGTCGTTCCAAACCCAAATGCTGTTATTTTTGCAGTGGAACACAAAAAGAGAATTTTTGAAGAATCATACAGTAGTATTTATGCCTGTCAAGCTCCAAAAATCACACACTATAAATTTTATTTATATATATATATATATATATATATATATATATATATATATATATATATATATATATATATATATGACTTATTCACTTAAGCACTTAAGCTAGAATTGTGTGAGGAACAGATTGAAATGTATCGCTATTCGCTGAAAATCTTCCCCTCCACTGAAGCTCTGAAATCTCATTCTCCATATTCAAACCATACCTGCCAACACTCCTGATTTTACCAGGTTTCTCCCATTTTTCTACCCCTCCTCCCGCTGTACTCCCGACTTACAATTTCTCCCGATAAACTCATGATTTTCCGCATCCACACTTTGTTCATGAGAATGTATTAGACCTCCAGGTAGGGTTGGTTGCCACCTGTCCCATAAAATACTGGATTGACCCATATTTAAATATGAAATTATGCATCCCGTATCGAATCAATACGGGATGCGATCTGTCCCGTAAGCTGGTCAGATGGCATCACGGCGATATTGTCCAGATCGTTAATTTAACATTGATATAAGTTGGACATTTTTCATACGGTGAGTAAGGGGTGGTATGAAACCTCCACACATTGTGCTGAAATGTGCTAATACTGTGAAGGGTGTGTTAAGGGACCGTCTGAAAAGTCTACACATTGTGCTAAAACGGTGGATATGTTTATTGAAAAAGAGAAGGTTCAATAAGATGTAAAAAAAATAAAAATAAATGACACAGACCCAACAATGTACGAATATAATCACTGAGTCATAAAGACAAGAAGTACAGGTGAAGGAAAAAAATAATAATAAAAAAAAAAAAAACATAAAACATATATAAACCAACACAGATATACACATAAATAAGATAAAGAAGTTAAATAATCAAAGAAATAAAAATCATTGTATTTTTTATAAGTCATGGGTCAGGAAAGTTCTCAGCATATAAGAAAGGATATACACTTTTTATTATTAATAACTAAAAAAGTATTTATTGCTAAAACTGTAGAGGATGTGGTAAGGGACCATCTGAATACATTTCTTAATATTTTTCATCTTCAGTGTAGTATTACTGACCAGTACTGCTGCTCCCTATATGCATATTATGCAGTCTGCGTAGTGCACCTACTCCCAACAGCGGCACCATCTTACCCTAGGGGGGCACCAGAAACTCTACCAGCTGCCATTCCTCACAAATATGAACCACATACCACCGTTTAAGCCTTGGAATATAGCGCACGTGTTTTTGGGGCTACATTAATGGTGCTTTTATGGTGGTCTCTATGAATTGTCATTGTATGTAAAAGAGCTGTGTGAAGATTCTTCAAAATTTCTCCTTTTGTGTTCCACAGAAAAAAATAACAACAGCATACATAGCAAGTGACATGAGGGTTTCGTTTTTGGGTCAACTATTTCTTCAAACATCACAATACAGCTTTGTCTTTAATAGTGTCTGTACCTTCTTCATCAGCATCTGTGGCAACAAAAACTTGCTCAAGTTTGTGCTTCTTCATGAGACTACGGATCTTCTTAACTGCACCTTTAAGACTGGGCACATCATCTCTGTGACCCCAGATGAAGTCCTTTCTGCGCAAGTGGACTCCCAGGTAGGGGCCTCCCTTAGCACTGCCCAGCCTGTTCTGCATTTAAGAGTTAACAAGTTGTGTAACACACGTGGCTTCTTTATTAAACAAATGAAGTGAGCGTGGGTTTACAGCACATGGCAAACATGCCAGAAATGCATTGTTTTGACACATGAACAAAAGCTTTGACAAAGCTAATGTCTTTATCAAATGTCTTGGAGCATAAATACCAGTCTGGGACTGATATCTATTCAGTTTGCATCAGTGACATCAGTATTTCTTGTATTTGAAAAATGAGATGGGAGCATTAATGTAAGTGAAACATACTTTTATTCGGGTCCAGTCCTCGTTGTACAGTGTCTGGTCCTCTTTATCGGTGGAGTTAAGATACTTGGCCCTGAACTCATCCCCTATGATACGCAAGTGTTTGGCAAACACCATACTTCGCCGTGTCTTAGGAGTAAAAAACACATAAGGTTTGGTTCAATTTTAAGGGATCAGGTGAAAATAAAATATTTCAAAAGGACAAAAGCTAAAATATTTCAAATTCATGGACGGTGGTCCAAAAACGTATTTGGACACTCAAGCCACATTTTAAAATACATAAAAGATTTCAGGTCTTCAAAACATGGTAAATGATACTCTTTACAGCACTGTTTATCAACTGGGTTGCAAGGAGACATATCTGGTGACAGCCGAACACCTGCCAAGCTAACGGGAGCATTACAGTTTTGTTTCCTTCCACGTTATCTTCCGATCATCTGGCAATGGAATGCCTTCATGGTTGGAGATCGGATATGTTAATTAGGAATATCCTACATCCGACTTGAATGGAACGCGCCATCAAATGAAAGCCTAGAGTCTCCTGACTTGAGGACAGTCGGTTTAAATGAATTGAAATTATGTATAGGGAAGCCAAAATTCAATGTCCTCCTATGAGGATGCGGGTTCACAGATCACAGTACATGTTAATTGAATGCAGCTTATGATCTTTGAGCGTATCTGAGGCTAAAGACAAAAGTTAGTGGGACCATTTATTTTTTAGTCTCAGTAATATTTAAAGATTTATTATATAAATTACATATCACAGATGTAACATTTAAACTGTTGGTATAAATTATATTATATTCTGATATTTTATCAAAGCATGACCCCATACAGTATATATCCACAGAGGTCTAAGCTAAGCCCCAAATATGTGCTGACCATAGAATCACTAATATAATATGTTCCACTAATATCTGACAACCAGAAAGTGAACATATACTTTTGTCTTAATTTTGAAACATATAAATCATAAAATCAATGACATTCATAGATGCTTAAGTGTGACTTTAGTGTCCAAAAACTTTCTGGGGCCACTAACGTACAAAACATACTGTAAAAGACTCAATAATGGTTTTAGATTGTAAGTCTACCATGACATTCTGTAGAATTTATGGCTTATTATTTTTCAGATGGCTATTTGTAACTCATCCAAAGACTTACATCCCAGTAGTCTTTCCCAGCATAGTGATCATGAAGGACAGTCTCAGCTCTGTCCAGCATCACTGACCTATGGTTCAATGACAACACATGTACAATTACCCCCATATGCTTTTAAAGGTTATTTTATTAACAACGGTTTTTAAAAAAGGATGTTGCGTGGACTTACGTGGCTGTGAAATTATTTTGTAGGATGGGGGCCAGGATGGAGGCATGCCCCTGGGCTGATAAACAGGTGGCATTTAAAGCTCGGGTCTCCTCATAGCCCCAAAACCAGCCTCTGCAATGAAAGTGACTGAGGTTAACATTCTTTCCAACACCTCCTTTTGTGTTCCACAGAAGAAAATAAGTTGCATGGATTTGGAACGACATAAGGGTGAGTAAATTATGACAGAATTTTCACTATTTTTTTAAAAGCTGCATTAGTATTTCTTGCACCCTTCTTAAATCATATCTGACAAGCACATGAACAGAACTGGCTGACCATGTGATTTTAAGACAATACCTGTAATATCCCTGTTTGTCTTTTGAGTACATGAGCCGTTCAATACAGGGCCGTTCATCAACCTTCTCCTCCCATTTCCCATCTGTCCAGCCCTCTGCATAGCTCTGCAGCACAAGGATCTGTTCAATGAAGGGACCTCCAGACTCTGAGATCAATAATGAAGACACAGTCTAGATTATGACTTAGGATACACAAGGATATGGTGCAAGAATTTTTAATATTTGGGGACTGACTCCCAGCTTGATTTCAAAAACATTTAAAGAAAGTTGTGAAACAGTAGATACATAGACAGACAGACAGACAAATGAATAAGTTATAACATAACACTTACATAACAAAGATCTCTCTCTCTCTCTCTCTCACTCTCACTCTCACTCTCACTCTCACTCTCACTCTCTCTTTCTCAAGAAAGCGGAAAGTGTGTCTCACCAGCAATGAATTCCTCATACTCAATGACTGGTATGTTAGCCTGCAGGCTGATTATACTGAAGAATTCCCCCCAAGGAATGCGAACCTGATGTATATCAGGGCTCTGCCAGTGATACAGCCGACCCCACGGAGGCAACACTAGCACCCAGTCAACCTCTTTTCTCAAAGTCTTCACCAAAGTTGCCATGCGAATGTACACATCCCGGCGAAGATTGAAGCCCTCAGGTGGATTCACATCATACAGCAGGTATCTGAGGATAGCATTATAAAAGGGTCATTCCTATTATGTACTACACTTTCACGTCCTCATCATTTATGTCTTAAATAATCTATTGGACAAAATATTCCAGGTGTTTATGTTTATATATATATATATATATATATATATATATATATATATATGTGTGTGTGTGTATATATATATATATATATATATATATATATATATATATATATATATATATATATATAACAGTTGAAGTCAGAAATTTACATACACCTTAGCCAAACACAGTTAAACTCAGTTTTTCACAATTCCTGACATTTAATCGTAGAAAACAGTCCCTGTCTTAGGTCAGATAGGATCACTACTTTATTTCAGTAAATGTGAAATGTCAGAATAATAGTAGACAGAATGATTTATTTCAGCTTTTATTTCTTTCATCACATTCCCAGTGGGTCAGAAATTTACATACACTTTGTTAGTATTTGGTAGCATTGCCTTTAAATTGTTTAACTTGGGTCAAACTTTTTGGGTAGCCTTCCACAAGCTTCTCACAATAAGTTGCTGGAATTTTGGCCCATTCCTCCAGACAAAACTGGTGTAACTGAGTCAGGTTTGTAGGCCTCCTTGCTCACACACGCTATTTCAGTTCTGCCCACAAATCTTCTATCGGATTGTGGTCAGGGCTTTGTGATGGCCACTCCAATACCTTGACTTTGTTGTCCTTAAGCCATTTTGGCACAATTTTGGAGGTTTGCTTGGGGTCATTGTCCATTTGGAAGACCCATTTGCAACCAAGCTTTAACTTCCTGGCTGATGTCTTGAGATGTTGCTTCAATATATCCACATAATTTTCCTTCCTCATGATGCCTTCTATTTTGTGAAGTGCACCAGTCCCTCCTGCAGCAAAGCACCCCCACAACATGATGTTGCCACCGCCATGCTTCATGGTTGGGATGGTGTTCTTCGGCTTGCAAGCCTTACCCTTTTTCCTCCAAACAAAACAATGGTCATTATGGCCAAACAGTTCAATTTTTGTTTCATCAGATCAGAGGACATTTCTCCAAAAAGTAAGATCTTTGTCCCCATGTGCACTTGCAGACTGTAGTCTGGCTTTTTTATGGCGGTTTTGGAGCAATGGCTTCTTCCTTGCTGAGCAGCCTTTCAGGTTATGTTGATATAGGACTTGTTTTACTGTGGATATAGATACTTGTCTACCTGTTTCCTCCAGCATCTTCACAAGGTCCTTTGCTGTTGTTCTGGGATTGATTTGCACTTTTTACACCAAACTACGTTCATCTCTAGGAGACAGAACGCATCTCCTTCCTGAGCAGTATGGTCCCATGGTGTTCATACTTGCATACTATTGTTTGTACAGAAAAACATGGTACCTTCAGGCATTTGGAAATTGCTCCCAAGGATGAACCAGACTTGTGGAGGTCCACAATTTTTTTCTGAGGGCTTGGCTGATTTCTTTTGATTATCACATGATGTCAAGCAAAGAGGCACTGAGTTTAAAGGTAGGCCTTAAAAGACATCCACAGGTACACCTCCAATTCAGTACACCTCCTATCAGAAGCTAATTGGCTAATTGCCTAAAGGCTTGACATCATTTTCTGGAATTTTCCAAGCTGCTTAAAGGCACAGTTAACTTAGTGAATGTAAACTTCTGACCCACTGGAATTGTGATAGTTAATTAAAAGTGAAACAATCTGTCTGTAAACAATTGTTGGAAACATTACTCATGTCATGCACAAAGTAGATGCCCTAAACGACTTGCCAAAACTGTAGTTTGCTAATATGAAATCTGTGTTGTGGTTAAAAAATTAGTTTTAATGACTTCAACCTAAGTGTATGTAAACTTCTGACTTCAACTGTATGTATATATATATATATGTTCAATATATAGGATTTCCCTGTCCTCAATATCACTTTCCACCCTGTTAGTCTTTTGTAATATCCCTTTAACTAACAAAAGTCTTACCATTGTGTAAATAATCACAGTGGGGGTAAGAGTGTCTGAGCTTACTCACAGCATTGTTTAGTCTTGCAAACCATAATCATTTTTAAAAGTTACATAGTTCAAAAGTTACGGCATAACAGGAATAAAACAACACATTAAGGGATATTTAACAGGGGCCATCAGATTTGCAATGTATATTGAGGAAGCATCTTTTCCAGCATATTAAATTCCTACCGCACATCCCGTGATGCTGCAGCCACCTGAGAGAACATCTGCTGCCCGGCACGAAATGCATCGTCCTCTGAAGCCGAGGAGATTTTAAAAAAGGGGATTGTGACAGTCAATACTGAATAAAAAAACAAAATATGATGGAAGGAGACAGCTAGAGCAGTTCCTCCCTTGTTCGCCATGTCTTCCACGGCCACGTACTTCCGGCGTCACTACAGTTGCCTAGCAACAATGGTATCGCTGTATTTAACGGTGTTTACTCTTTTTCCTAGTTATCGAATCCAGCCTTTTGAAGATAATTTTATACTTATACCTATAAATATTTAAAATGTGATACTATAAGGTTGACGTATCAAGAAAAGGAGCATAATTGTGCTGTTTTCCAATGGCAGGACGCGAATGAACCTGTAGGGAGCAGTATCGGGACTTTGTTGATGCTTCGCGGGACTGCCTCGATGGTGTCGTGCCATTATGCCGTCATGAAGGTAGCCCATTAAACAGTTGCAGAAGCGTCTTTCCTGCGTGTGTACCGTGATCCAGAAAATCAACTGAACTGTTTAGCCATGTCCTTAATAATCTTAACATCTGCACACAGGTAAGTCTTCCTGAAGTGTCACAGGTTTGTGGCATAATATAATGCAATGACTTTGTATCCGAGGTAAACTATTGCCTTCATTCTGTTATGCAGGGATTCTACAGAAAGTGTTAATAATGTAAATAGCAAAAGCAATCACCCACTTAGATGAATACATATATATCTTTTGCTACTTAGCAGATACAAGTTTATGGGATTTTTTTTTCGTCATAATTGGAGCATTGAAAACACATGAAAAAACATATTTTATGGCACCTGTAGAGGACATCAGGACACTATGCACAAAAGTGACGTTTTCCATTCATTACATTAGAAGTTTACAAAAGAGGATTTTATTGTGTTTTATTTTTGAATAAATGAACAGTGGTTTTAATTGCCAAATCTCATCTTCCACTAAAAAAGATCCACATTGTTTGTCAATTATGCTGTGAAAGATTAACCCTTGTGCGACCTTCGGGACATTGTTTTTATTTTTTTATTTTAGTTTTTTCGATCATTTTGGCTGTGTTAATGCCAACAGCATACATTTTGCAAAGGTGTGTATTTTTTGGGGAATTTTGATATTTCAACCTCAGTTCCTATAATACATCTATAATGCACTGTGTACACAAAATAGTTAAACTGTCCCCACTGAAACCCATTAAAACTGCAATATTTGATCCCAGTGCCATTAAAGCATAAAATCATGAATTCTATTATATTGTACTTTCATTCCGGAGCCCTGGCTTCAGAATTTACATTTTTAATATTTTCCACCAAAAACTGGCTAATCATTTTTCTCAAGTTTAGCCAGTGGAGCAAATGCATGCTTTTGTTCCCTATTTTCTGTTTGCTGTATTATAGAGCACTGTAGGCCAGTTGAATAAATGATGCAGCTAAAATTGTGTGGGTGTGTTGATATGGATGTCAGAGTGTAATTTGTGTGTGTGTGTGTGTGTGTATTAAAAAAACTAACAGTGGTATTATGTAAAGAAACTGGCATTTATGAATGAATGAATATTTGGTAGTTATGATCATGACTGTTGTTGATTAAAAAATCTTAAGTCAGTGAAAGTGGAAAATAATATTGATATATAATATTATGACAGTTTTTTGACACAGACTTTTTTGTCCTTTAAGGACCTCTGAGTAACTTTTTTTTTTTTTTTATTGACGTACAAGTGTGAAATAATGGCTCACTTATACTCATTCTTTATTAATATTTTTTGTCCACATTTTAGAATAATAGTAAAGTCATCAAAACTATGGAATAACATAAGTGTAACTATGGGAATTATGTTGTGACTAAACAAAATCCAAAATAAATCAAAACTGTGTTATATTTTAGCATTTTCAAAGTAGTCACCCTTTGCCTAGAGTTTGCAGAAATGTACTCTTGACATTTTCTCAACTTGAGGTATCATCCTGGGATGCTTTTTAAACAGTATTGAAGGAGTTCCCATCTATGCTGGGCACTTATTTTCTTTATTATTTGGTTCAAGTCAACCATTTCAAAAACTTTTTTTTTTTAAATAAAATGTTAATATATTTTCCTTCCTCATGATGCCATCTTTAACATACAGTGTATGTAATGAAATACATTTATATATTGGCACAATTATATTTTTGTCTACAAAACAAATTTCAAGCATTTAAGCATACATATTTAGATCAAATGGTTTTTAAGATCATGAGAAACATTTCAGTCAAGTGTTTCAAAACTTTTGAACGGCAGTATATATACTGTATGTACATACATATATACTGCCTTTCAAAAGTTTGGGGTGTATATACACTACCGGTCAAAACTTTTGAAATACTTGACTGAAATGTTTTGTCATGATCTTAAAAATCTTTTGATCTGAAGGCGTATGCTTAAATGTTTGAAATGAGTTTTGTAGACAAAAATATAATTGTGCCACCATATTAATTTTTTTCATTATAAAACTACAATTTTATAAAAAAATAAAAATAAAAAAAAAGTTTTTGAAATGGATGACTTGGACCAAATAATAAAGAAAAGTAGCCAATAAGTGCCCAACATAGATGGGAACTCCTTTAATACTATTTAAAAAGCATCCCAGGGTGATACCTCAAGAAGTTGAGAAAATGTCAAGAGTACATGTCTGCAAATTCTAGGCAAAGGTTGACTACTATGAAAATGCTAAAATATAACACAGTTTTGATTTATTTTGGATTTTGTTTAGTCACAACATAATTCCCATAGTTCCATTTATGTTATTCCATAGTTTTGATGACTTTACTATTATTCTAAAATGTGAAGAAACAAATTATAATAAAGAATAAAGAAAAGTTCAAAACGTTTGACCGGTTGTGTGTGTGTGTGGTTGTGTATAATATATATATATATATATATATATATATATATATATATATATATATATATAAATAATAATATTATTATTATTATTATTAATATCAGTATTTATAATATAAAAAGGTGGAATGTATAGTCAAAGAGAAACTGGCAAAAAAATTAAATAATTGCTAGATACCAGGAGGGTATTAACTTGATGTGACAGTAACTCTGATGTATTTATACCTGTATAGACTACGATCAATCTGTAGATTGCAGAGAATACAAGGACACATGGTAAGTCTGAACAAATAACCAATTTTTATATTAAATATTCACATATATTGGTGTTTTAAAATATGTTTTAGTATTATAATTTTATACCAATATTGCTTGTTTCTTTAATCAAAAATTGTTTTATTAAGTGTATGCCTTTTTCAGATGTCAAGTCAAACTGGGTCGGAAGTTCTGTTTGAGAAAGTGGGGCATGCTGGTGTCATCACACTAAACAGGCCCAAAGCTCTCAATGCTCTCAATCTCACAATGATCAGACACATTTACCCTCAGCTTAAGGTTCGGGAAATGTTTTACTGACTGGAAACATTCAACACAGTAAATCTTTTGAATTAACAGTCACCACTCATTAATATTAATGACCAGTCATTAACATTTATGAATTAGTTCTCACTTTTTTAAGGGGTTCATGGTAAACCTGGAAATATCATTTATTTTAAAAGGATAATTCCCCTGGAAAAGTCAAGGAAATAAGTAAAATCTTTAAGGGGTCATGACATGCCTTTTTTAAAATTATTTTCACTTGTTCCTTGAGGTTCACTTGTAATATCAGTGAAGTGTTTTTGCACAATAAGCAGTCATATATTTGCAAAACGTTATTCTTTTCCACTCTCATTCTGACCATCTGTCAGAAACATTCGGTTTTGGTGCTTCTTCTCCTTTAAGACTTGGCAGTATTCGCCCACTGATATGATTGTCTGTCTGCTCTTGACTGACCTGCGCACTCTTCCCATCTCCCTGCTCACCGCTACTGGGTGGGCTACTGAAGTGATCAGGTAAAATAGGCGTTGATGTGGTGTTGTGGAGGCAGTCAGATGCACAGTGTGACATCACAATTTGGAGAAAGTAGAGGACGAGTCGTTTTGGCAGCTTGCTTTCAACAAATACTCTTTTTGCAGTGAGGAGGATGTTTTGAGTTCTGATACTTACAGTTTTATAGTACAATGACCTCTTAAATGTCAAAATGTCAAGGAAAATGTGATTTCTCATGTCATGTCCCCTTTAAAAAGTTAAGTAAATTTCAATATTGAATAAAAAAAAAATTTTTTTTTTTTAGTTTTGCTCTGCTATAAGATATTTCATCTGCTTGACATTGTTTTTTGTGAGTGCTTGTATGGAGTAAAACTTGCCTGTAAGCCAGCGTTATTAACATAAATCTAAGGAAACATTTTGACATAAGGAAATATTTGTGCACTAAGTATAAATGTTCAAATCTGTTCATTCTAAAGACTGGCACCTGTCATTCAAATGGAAATCCACCCCAGAAATCTTGATTAAATTATTTCTTTAAAAAAAATACAATAAAAATCATGGAAATTCATTGAGTAAAAAGAGTGGGAATTTTGTGGTCCTTAAATTATCATCCACAATGCTGTGTTATGCAAACCCAGTCTAAAAATAAACTGTGATTTATAAGTCATCTAAAAGCTCAGTTCTGTTGACTAGTGTTAATTGCATGTTGTTTTATAGAAGTGGGACAACGACTCAGAAACAGATATAGTGATCATTAAAGGAGCTGGGGGGAAGGCATTCTGTGCTGGTGGGGATATCAGAGGTAATCGCTGCTTAGAGATAAACTTTTTTTTTTTTCATTAATTCTGACAACAACTCTTTACCTGTAATTTTAAAGTATTTAAGCTTGACTATTATTATGTTATGTTTTTTTTCTTTACAATGCCTTTGTTATGTAAAGCTTTTGAAGTATGATTGTGAATTAAATATAATACATTAATAAACCTGTCTTGCCTTGCCATAAATGGATACATGTATAATATAGTAAAACAGATAAACAAAACTGCAATTCACGCTGAATTAAAATATTACCATTGTTTTCCCTAGCTGTCACAGAGGCTGGAAAATCTGGAGATTCTCTTGCTCAAGACTTCTTCTTTGAAGAGTACATTTTGAACAACACTATTGGTATGTTTTCACAGTTTTGTTCCTAGTTTTAAGGTTTAATGAACACAATTTTGTATTTATTAATGTGTTGTTGTTTTTTTTAGGTACATGTCAGAAACCATATGTGGCCCTAATTGATGGAATTACAATGGGAGGAGTAAGTATTCATCTAAAATTGACACCACTAAAGTTGGCCACCAGATGGTGCTGTGTATCTTAATTTAGGGATTTAGGGCCAGAGGCGATGTGGACTAGCTTGTCTTGTGCTTACAAAATAAATATAAATGAGGACGAAGCGTTTATAACGGCTAAATATAAAATATTTGCTAATGATGATGATACATGTAGTTATTCCATTCTTGTCACCGTAGCATTGCCTTAATACATAATGTACAAAGGAATGGTTTATTGTTAGAATCTACCTTTATTATTTGTAAATGGATGCTTAAAAACACTACACCATTTAAGGACCTATTAGCTGAATGCCATTCTGAGCTACAAGCGAGCTGTGTCGCATTATGAGTCATAAACCCCCTTTTTTAATCCTCTTAATTTCCATCCTGCACTTATGTATTTTTTCCAGTAGGAGTCAGCAATGAGCTGCCCTTCCAACTAATCCTACAGTTTCTTATTTATCAGTTCTCAAGTGTCCTCTGATTGGTAGAATATGGATTTGTTGCTACTACTGTCTTGCTTTCAGTAAGATTTTATGTAATGTTAATGTTGCATACTACTCGGGCTTGATTATAATTAATCACAGTAGCGATATTAATGTGTATTTACAAGCTGCATATTCAGTAGGTTTTGTTCATTTGTATACTAAGAACATTCGTAATTACACTGTGACATGAATATTAATGTGAAGTGTGGCCTTGTTTTGTTTAGTTCGTTTCTATCTTGAGTCTTGCAATTCCCAGATCAGTTAAACTCTACATAAGCTTGTATCCTAAGAAACATATATCTTGATATATTTTAGCCTATTGATATTCAATATACTGTGTGTGTGTGTGTGTGTGTATCTATCTATATATCTATCTATCTATATAATATATATATATATATATATACACACACACACACACACACACACACTGGTGGCCAAAAGTTTGGAATAATTTACAGATTTTGCTGTTTTGGAAGGAAATCGGTACTTTAAATTCACCAAAGTGGCATTCAGCTGATCACAAAGTATAGTCAGGACATTACTGATGTAAAAAACAGCACCATCACTATTTGAAAAAAGTCATTTTTGATCAAATCTAGACAGGCCCCATTTCCAGCAGCCATCACTCCAACACCTTATCCTTGAGAAATTATGCTAAATTGCTAATTTGGTACTAGAAAATCACTTGCCATTATATCAAACACAGTTGAAGCTATTTGATTCGTTAAATGAAGCTTAATATTGTCTTTGTTTTTGAGTTGCCACAGTATGCAATAGACTGGCATGTCTTAAGGTCAATATTAGGTCAAAAATGGCAAAAAAGAAACAGCTTTCTCTAGAAACTCGTCAGTCAATCATTGTTTTGAGGAATGAAGGCTATACAATGCTTGAAATTGCCATAAAACTGAAGATTTCATACAAAGGTGTACACTACAGTCTTCAAAGACAAAGGACAACTGGCTCTAACAAGGACAGAAAGAGATGTGGAAGGCCCAGATGTACAACTAAACAAGAGGATAAGTACATCAGAGTCTCTAGTTTGAGAAATAGATGCTTCACATGTCCTCAGCTGACAGCTTCATTGAATTATACCCGCTCAACACCAGTTTCATGTAAAACAGTAAAGAGAAGACTCAGGGGTGCAGGCCTTATGGGAAGAATTGCAAAGAAAAGGCACTTTTGAAACAGAAAAACAAAAAGATAAGGTTTGAATGGGCAAAGAAACACAGACATTGGATAACAGATAATTGGAAAAGAGTGTTATGGATCTTCACCCCATTGAGCTTTTGTGGGATCAGCTAGACTGTAAGGTGTGTGAGAAGTGTCCGACAAGACAGCCACACCTATGGCAAGTGCTACAGGAAGTGTGGGGTGAAATGTCACCTGAGTATCTGGACAAACTGACAGCTAGAATGCCAAAGGATCTGCAAAGCTGTCATTGCTGCACATGGAGGATTTTTTGATGAGCACTCTTTGAAGTAGTTTAAGAAGTTCTGAAATTTTTTTCAAATTGTAATAGTAATTTTTCACGTTATTAATGTCCTGACTATACATTGTGATCAGTTGAATGCCACTTTGATGAATAAATGTACCAATTTCTTTCCATAAGAGTAAAATCTGTACATTATATCAAACTTTTGGCCGCGCGTGCGTGTGTGTGTCTCGATAATTATGTATTTGCTCTGAAATGTCAATTTTATTTATTATTTTTTTTTTTGTAATAGAAGTTACCATTTCATCCAGATGATGAAATTATTTAGCCAAGTAGATTCAATATTTTTAAGGCATGGAATAAAAATCTATTTATTAATTAAGGCATGTTTTTCACTAAATGAACAAAAGGGATAAGGAGATTTTATCACTTTCATTAATATGCACATTTATATTTATTTTTATAAAATGATACATTGTAACTTAAGAAAAAGCATTATTTACCTTCATATATATTTCCTAAAAAAAAAAAAAAAAAATTGTTAATGAACACAGTGTGCAAAAACTACTTCACTTATTTTTTGGAACCAAGTTGTATATTGCATAATACTAAATTATTACTGTGGGACCCAGTCAAGTGTACTATTATAATATAATACTGAATTATCATTATTATTTTGAGGATTCGTCCTGTTTACCTTACCTTCTCCTAGAGCTTTTGACACTGAAAGTGCATTATCAGTGTGTTTGACAGTTTACAATGTTCTGCATCTGGTGAAACGTTGTCATCATCTTTGCATTTGTAGACTTGTAAAATAACTTTTTTGCTTGAATCTTCGTTACTTTTCATGCATGTGAAAAACATGAGGCCACGAGCCCCGTACGTGCACAAAACAGCACATCTTATTCTGAAGCGCACACCGACTGTTTATCTGTCGTTAAACAAAGCCTATTGCACTTTACTAATCACATAGCTCGCCATTTTCGTTATTTTGAATATATGTGCAGATCTGAAGGATCTTGAAATTATGCTACTGATGTTCTTTATGAAACCTAATGGCCAAATCAAAAGCGCATTAAAATAATTGATAATCACAATATTTTTTAATTTTATATTACCGGCAAAATCATTGCAATTATATCGTGAATATTCGATATATCGCCCAGCCCTAGTGCTCAACCTTAGATGGGTTGTTGCTGTAGCGTGATATACTTTTGGAAAGTTGGCATGTGTATTGATGTGACATGCACTTAATTTTAAAACTATTTTAAACAGCATTTTGCTAATTCTTATATAAAATCATGATGCATGCACAAGTACCCAATACAGTTTTAAACACCAACTTTTATACAGGCATGACAGAGCAGTTTGAAATATTACTCTCTCTTCATAGTTTTATGCAGTTCTTGCAGTAGGAATGCACATGACAGCAATGGATCTGGAGCACCTCCAGATGTTTGATTGATCAGTGATTTTATGAAGGCCGAGGCGCTGCTTCAGAAAGTGTTTCAGCGGAGGAAGGGTTAAAGACTAGGATGGCCACCCAGAGTTGAGTTCAATGAGGCTGTGCTAGCCTGAGATGTCTCTTAGGTCTAGAAATAGATTTTTCCATATACCGAGTTGTGTAATGTCAGCATAGCTACATAATTGTAAATTATGTCATTACAGTGCTTGCAAGGCAACACTGTATTGATATTAATCAAACACTGTATTTATTTCTTCCTTTCGTCGTCTTCTGCTTCATCCTCTTCTCTTCATCCTTTAATCTTCCTCTGCTGCTTCATATCTTCTTCCTCTCTTCTGCTGCTTTTTCTCAACTTCTTCCTCTGCTTCCTCTTCTTCTTCTCCTCCTTCCTCTCTTTCTTCCTGTTCTTCCGCTGCTTATTCCCCTGCTTTTCCTCTTATTCCTCTGCTTCTTCCTCTCCTCGTCCTCTTTTTTTCAGCTTCTTCCTCTCTTCTTCCTCTTCTTCCTTTCCTTTGCTGCTTTTTCCTCTGCTATTTCCTCTACTTCTCCTCCTTATTCTCTTCCTCTTCTTCCTCTTCTTCTTCCTCTGCTTCTTCCTGTTCTTCCATTGCTCATTTCTCTGCTTCTTCCTCAGTTCCTCCTCTTCTTCCTCTGCTTCTTTCTGCTTCTTCCTCTCTTCTTCTGCCTCTTCCTCTCTTCTGCTCCTTTTTCCTCTTCTTCCTTTTCTTCTTGCTCTGCTTTTTCCTCCTCCTCTTCCTGTTCTTCCACTGCTTATTCCTCTGCTTCTTCCTCTTCTTCTTCTGCATCATCTTCTCATCCTCTGTTTCTTTTCTTCTTCCTCTTCTATTTCATCCTCTTTCTTCCTGTTCTTCCACTGCTTCTTCCTCAGCATCTTCTTCTCTTCCTCTGTTTCTTCTCTTTGTCCTCTGCTTCTTCCTTTTCTTCTATTTCTTCCTCTTTCTTCCTGTTCTTCCACTGCTTATTTCTCTGCTTCTTCCTCTTCATCCTCTCCTATTCCTTGCTTTTTCCTCTTCTTCCACGCTTCTTCCTCTCTTCTTCCTCCAACGCTTTTTCCTCTGCTTCTTCCTCTGCTTTTCTTCTCCTTCCTTTTCTTTTTCTTCTGCTTTTTCCTCTTCTTCTCCTTGCTCTCTTCCTCTTCTTCTCTTCCTCTTCTTCCTTTGCTGCTTCTTGCTCTGCTTTTTCCTTTTCTTCCTCTTTTTCCTCTTCTTCTCCTTCCGAGTCCTGTTCTTCTGCTGCTTATTACTCTGCTTCTTCCTCTTCTTCCTCTGCTGCTTCATCCTCAGCTTTTTCCTCTTCTTCCTTTTCTTCCGCTGCTTATTCCTCTGCTTCTTCTCTTCTACTTCCTCTCTTCTTCCTCTGCTTCTTCCTCTCTTCTGCCTTTTTCTCCTCTGTTTCTTCCTCTGCTTCTTCTGCTTTTCCTCTTCTTCCTTTTCTTCTTCCTCTGCTTCTTCCTCTCTTTCTGTTCTTCCACTGCTTAATCCTCTGCTTCTTCCTCTTCATACTCTGCTTCTTTTCTTCTCCTTCCTCTGCCTTCTCCTCCTCCCTGTTCTTTCGCTGCTTATTCCTCTGCTTCTTCTCTTCTTCTTCCTCCTCTCTTCTTTTTCCTCTCTTCTGCACTCCATTCACTCCCATTCAAACACATCCGTATGTGGGATACCGGAAATGCAAGTTCATGTGAAAAAAAATTGCACTGTGCTGAGGAGGAAGGTTCAAGTTTGGTGGACTCTGAACTGTGAATCCAGTTGACGAGAGGACCTGTGAACAATTGAAGATTAAAATATCACATGCTGCTGGGCTCCAGACTGCGACTAAAATGGAACCAAAATAATAATTGCGACAATAATTTAACATCTAGTTGCCATTGGCGACAGTCGGGTTGTGTGCGTTCACATGCGGTTTCGTCAGATATCATCTTGTAAGTTATTGAATATATCTTTAGAGCGAGCACAACCAGTGTGTCGTGCCGCTTGTCACCCATTCTGTTTCTGACGAGCTCACTGCACCGCACACAACAACCAGCCCAGCACGAGAGTGTCATGAACAAATGACTCTTTTGAACCGGGTCTTTTTCATCAATCACCCGAAAAGAACTGAGGGTTTGAACTCAGGAGCTCAGGTTAGCATTTTGAATCAGATTCACTTTCTCCATCCATCATTGTTCTCACATCTGGGAGCGCAGACATTTCGAAATAAGATTACCAAGTGTATTTCGGGCATCTTTATAATTAAAAGTCCCATATTGTGTACCACTTTTTTTCTTCTTCTGGTAATTTTTGATTGGAATTGGAGTTGCACAATAAACTGCATGTGGAATTTCTTTCAATTTGCACTCTTGTAGTCTCTGTGTCTGGGCCATCCTGTATACGTAAAGAAAGACTAAGGCAATATTTAAAAACAAATTAAATATATATATATATCATCCTGACGTGGAGCTGACGTAGACGGCCCTGGATCCGCCTTCCCAGCCAGTGCATTGCACATCTCACATCTAACAACTTTCTCGCAGGACCCATCCACACATATTCCTTTTAATAGAGTTTCAAATTTTGGCCAGTTAGTCCCCAGAATTAGTGGATGGGTGAGCCTCCACGCTATGCTTTTGCCCCCGAAATGTAATAATGACTGGCGGTCTGATTACAGCCAGTATCCAGCAAGGCTTGATATGTACTTCCCCTGATACTCACAGGTAGCTCCAGCTTGATCGGGAGCAGCCCGCGGAGTGTCGGGGACCTGGACCAATGTTCCCACCTTCATCACGGTGCATTGGTCCCAGAAATGCCCGGGTTCCCCGTGACTCCAGCTGGCCGGCCCAGGCGTTACACCTCACTTGCAACAGCGGGTTCAACCACTTGAGGGGGAGAGCGAAGAGACATCGGGGTCACTGGCAGCAGGGAAACCCCCCGGTAACAGGGAGCCTTTCCTCACCTCCAGGGTAGCGGGACAGGCTGCTTGACAGGGACAGAGTGAGAGAGAAGAGCAGGGGAAAAACAAGAGGGAGGGGAGAGAAAGTGGGGGGCTCCGCCCTCGGATACGCCGACAGATTGTCCTCAGCCAGTTGGACGGCTTCCTCCAGTGACACCGGGCGGTGGCACTGGACCCACTCCTTCCAGCAGATGACGGACCAGCTGTTCCAGCACCACGAGATCAATGACTCTCTCTGCGTTGTGGTCCTCAGCCAGCAGCCGCGCATATCCATTTTCATCGAACGGAAGTGCTGTTCGGGGCTACAACCGACCCGCTGCAAGATGGACTTCCTCAGTTTGTTGTATACCAGGATACTCGCCGTTGTTGTGCTCGAGATATCGGTCGTCCTCTCAAAGAGGTCTAGAAATGCTTCCGGATCATCTTCTGCCCCCATTTTCTTGAGGGCGACCGGAGGTATGGGGGCTGCTGGGGTCGTGGCCGGGGCTTTCACCTGGTGCAGTAAGCTCCGGATCACCTGCCAGTCCTCTGCTTGAGCCCGGAGCACCTCCTGGAATTGCCGATCCTGGTCTTGGCACAGCTCAAGCAGAGCCTGATGTTGAGTGGTGCATACTGGCGAGGGACTTGATGACTTCCACCAACGGTGAGGACTACATGTCGACATATGTTTCCTCCAAGGTCCCGGGTTTCGGCACCTGTGTAATGGGGTTCATTTGTGGAGACAAGTAGGAAATGGGAAATGTGACTTCAACTCAGACAGATAATCTTTTAGTTCCTTAATTCATTAATTTTAAATGGAACACAGTAAGGGCATGTGTGTGCTAGCTCTCTCTCCCAGTCTCTAGCGTGGTTGCTCCTTACATCGCTCTCCCTATTGCTCATTGCAATCAGAAACAGGTGTTAGAAATATTGTGCTCAGGTGTGTGCACCCTTACCATCTCCACACCACCCCTTTTGGGTGCTTTCACAAAAGCACTTAGTGTTCACCTGGGTTGGTTTGACATCAAAGTTTGGTTTGTTTGGATGATGTGAAAGCTGTTTTCTGAACTCGAGTCCACTTGAAAAGGTGATCTGGGGTACAGTTCATGTGGAACTCTGGTGAAGTCGTCCTACATTGAGGAAGTCAACTGCCGTTGATACCGTATAACTTGTGCCTTGGCATGGTCCCGATCACAGTTATTATGGTATAATGCATTTCTCATACCTGCTTCAAATAAATTGCCTTTAAAGAACAGCTCACATCTTCACATCATTGTACACTCAATGCATCCGCAGCAGACAAACGCAAAGGTCCTTCTCTACAATTACATTTTGGGTGTAAATCCAAAGAGACAAACATCTATACTTCAATTAACACAGTGAAGTTCATATAGAGACTTTCTGGAGGGCCTGACTTAAGTTTGAGAACCCCTGCTCTAACCTATTAACATGGGTGCTGAAATAAATACACTCTTCTCACTCTCTGCTCATGCACTGCTCCATGCTTGCGATGTGAAAAAGGCCTTAGTGTAACTAAAACTTTAACACTGTTCTTCTACCAAATATAGTTTTAGCTACAACTCTACTTGTGAATTCCCCTCATACTTCGTCAACAGCAGTCTTTTATAATCACTATTTAGAGATGTATGAAAGACATAATAATAGTCTCGTCAAAATAAGTGATAGTATAATAAATGATTTTCCTTAGTGATCCACCTGAATCTCTGTTTATGGAAGACTTTAAGTCATGGAAAAAATATGTAAAAAATCACTCACAAGGGGTGTAACCTCATACCACAAGCCTGCAGTGTATCAGTTGGAGGCCCAGGATGATCTATGAGCATGTCTTTGATCTCACTCACTAGCCTGTCAGAGTGCGGCCACGACCACACCTTTAATACTTTTTTATTTGTCGTTATCTGATTTTCCTGGGCATTTTTTTTTTTTCTGCATATTTCCAGTTGTTCCATATTTCCACTTGTAAGAAGGTTGTCTTCTTAGCTGATGGAATGATAAAGCTTTGTACAAACTCTAATGCATGCTGTCATTTTAAGCAAAAGGTGGATAGACCAAATATTAAAAAGTTCTGGAATTCATTACATTTTTTTCCAGAGTATATATGTATGTATATCACTCAAATTGTAATACTGATAATGTAATTTTGTAATGACATTTTTTTATTAAATTACAAAAATGGAAAATGTAAGCATTTTCACTGGTGGTGTCAGACTTTTGGACGCCATTGTAATTGTGCTCTAATTAAGTTATCCAGTTTGCTCTGTGTGTGTGTCTATGTGTAGGCCTCTGGCACTGCTGTATGTGGAAAACTGGATATGATGCTATCCTCTAATGCTTCTTTTTTTAAATAAATTATAAAAAGAAAATCTACTCCACTCTCAGCAACACTGCAGCTTTTAATTTTTTATTCTTTATATTAAGCCAGGAGATTAATCTATAATGTTTAGATCCCTATTGGTCAAATTAGTTTTCATTCAGAGTACACCAGATTTAAACTTTGTTACTCAGGGAAAAGCAAAACTTCTATATCAACATTTCTCAAATGCTAAAAACCTACTTTCCACCTGAGGCTGCATATGTCTTATATATAGCCTAGTATATTTGGCTGTTGATATTGCAATTTTAAGTTATTATTATTTATAGAACTTTATCACCGCTTACCTTTATAGATATTGTATTTTAAGTATGGGAAACTTTGCCAGGTACCTGATAAACCTGTTTGCCTTACTTTGTTCTATTTGTGATTAAACCTTTGATGGACTGTTTGGAGAGCTATTCCAGGCTGATAACTACCAGAATAAAGATGTCTTTAAACATTTTTATCAAAATGGATGTTCTGCTGTTTTTAAAAGTTAATGTTTTCCATCCTGCAGAAGATTCTTAAATTTATAAGCTGGCTGCAGTGTCTGCAAGTTTTCTGTCAGGTTCCAGACAAACATTTTTAAAAATATGAGAGTTTCCAATGATTCTAGATGAGTGATTCGATGCCCCTACAGCATGTGTTTCCCGTTTGACTCAGAAGACAAATATGTTATCAAATGAAAAAATGCCTTTACATAAGAATTATTCACACAGCTGTTCACAAAGGTGAAGTGTGCCTTTTCTGCAGACTGATCTCACAGTGATGACGCCCAACAACACTAACTGCTTTGTCCACTGGGGTCAGTGTTTTACAACTCATCTGCGCTCAGTTTGTTCTGGTATAATGTCCACAGAGGGGCGCCAAAAGCGAGTGAAGCAAGTTGTTTTCAGCTGTACAGTCTGAAATACAGTGAAGTACAAAGTGTTCTTACTTTGTAATCAGTGTAATGAGTTTATCATGTGTAATGTTTTTATGTAGATGACGTGCTGCTCTGTTCATAACATGCATCTCAAATTCCTAGGAGTAGATTATTATTGTTTTTAATGAGCAGCCCCGTTGAGCTTGTAGTTCCCAGGTGGTCTCGTCATTAATGATTTTATAACGTCTATCTTGTCAAACTTAATGAGTCTTTGTCTGTCATGTGTAGTGATCTGGTGAGTCACATCAGCTAAATTTATTGAAGTGAAGTCTTAGACCTGTGGTTAATTTTTAGTTGCATTCAGTTGTGGATCGACCTTTATTATGAAAGAGTTGGGTTGAGTTTTGGAGTGGCGACAAGGAATAAGTTCCTATTTACCATTTGTTGAGGTTTATTTATCACTACACCGTTAAAGTTCATTCAGGCTATATATTTTTTAAATATGACCAAAATGTTGTATTTTCATTTGGTGATGTATTTTGATTTTCAATTTTTGTTTAGTTTTAGTTTAGTTTTTTATTTTGGTTCGGTTTTAGTTTTCGCTCCTTTTAAGACAGCACCACAAATTGTTCCATCTGCATATTACGAAACACAACACTAGCATAAAATGCAACAAGTGAACTGTGGTTGGTTGTTTTACATGTCAATCAGATGGCTGCTTCTAATTAGGTGGTTATTTCTGACATACAGTTCACAGTCTCGCTTTAGTGATTAATGAAATCAGACCATCCAACATTGTTAAAAATATAAAAACTATAGTAATATTCTCAGTAATTTGAGTTTTTGTTCGTACTTCAGTGCACATTTTAACTTTTCAGCGTTGTTTTCGTTCTTTTGCAAAAAATAAATAAATAAATCTTGATGACATTTAAATGTATTTTATCATGCAATTATTTAGTTTTTTCCTTAGTGGTCAACTGATAGGGGTTTTTCAAATGCAGATGACAATACCGATATCTAGAGAGAGCCAATGGCTAATATAATACTCATGTATTGTATGCGTAGTATTGCAATTCAATGATTTTCTTGAATTTTATATAAATCTCCCTTAAATTTTGGTAGATTTTGGAACTGGTTACCTATAGCAGCCAAAGTCAATAAACTCAAAATGTTCAAATCTTGGCCGATTAATCAGTCTGTCACTAGTGCTAACAAGATTTGTTGACCTTTCGGCTATGCCTTCAAGGCATCCAGACTATCAGCCATCTGCTGAGCTTGCCATGTTGTTGTACTGCGCTGCTTTTTTATAATCCTACACAATGCATAGACAGGCTGTGGAGTGTAAGAGTGCATAAAGATACAGTGTGTTGTACGTCAGTGGACTGTTTGTTGCTCCATTCCTGTGTGTGCTACTTGTGCTGTAGTGATGCTGGGTCTCAGACACTACTAAATGTCCAAAATGCTGTTGCAGTGCTGTTGGTGCTTCACTTTGGCAGCAGTGCTTTAAGGAAAATCCTGACACTGTGCAAATGATACACAACGTTCAAGGAGCAGCTAAAATTTACCCACCCTCATGCCCCGAAAGGTGAAATTTGGAAGAATATTCAAGCAGATTTTTTTTATATAATGACAATTTATTGTTGCTGTCAAGCTCCAAAAATTACAGAAATTACAAAAAAAAAAGCACCAGAAAATGAGTCTTCGGAAGCCATGTAATAGTTTTATGTGAGTTGTGAACTCGAGAACCACCTGCGACCAGATCGGTAAGTTCGATCTTAAGAACTGGATCTGTCATTTCATGAACAAATAGTTTAGTCAGATTTGTGAATGAATCATTTAGTTTATCAGTCAGATTCATAGAAAGTTGTTCAGTCAGATTCGTGAACAAATCGTTCAGTCAGGTTCATGAACAAGTCGTTCAGTCAGATTCATGAACAAGTCATTCAGTCAGGTTCATGAACCCAGAGTCGTGTCAGATTCGTGAACCAGTCATTTAGTTTTTCAGTCAGATTCGTGAACAAGTCGTTCAGTCAGATTCATGAACCCAGAGTCGTGTCAGATTCGTGAACCAGTCATTTAGTTTTTCAGTCAGATTCGTGGACAAGTCGTTCAGTCAGATTCGTGGACAAGTCGTTCAGTCAGATTCGTGGACAAGTCGTTCAGTCAGATTCGTGGACAAGTCGTTCAGTCAGATTCGTGGACAAGTCGTTCAGTCAGATTCGTGAACAAACCGTTCAGTCAGATTCGTGAACAAACCGTTCAGTCAGATTCGTGAACCCAGAGTCGTGTCAGATTCGTGAACCAATCATTTAGTTTTTCAGTCAGATTCGTGAACTAAATGTTCAGTCAGATTCGTGAACTAAACGTTCAGTCATATTCGTGAACCCAGAGTCGTGTCAGATTCGTGAACCAATCATTTAGTTTTTCAGTCAGATTCGTGAAAAAGTCATTCAGTCAGGTTCATGAACCCAAAGTCGTGTCAGATTCGTGAACCAATCATTTAGTTATTCAGTCAGATTCGTGAACTAAACGTTCAGTCAGATTCGTGAACCAATCATTTAGTTTTTCAGTCAGATTCGTGAACTAAACGTTCAGTCATATTCGTGAACCCAGAGTCGTGTCAGATTCGTGAACCAATCATTTAGTTTTTCAGTCAGATTCGTGAAAAAGTCATTCAGTCAGGTTCATGAACCCAAAGTCGTGTCAGATTCGTGAACCAATCATTTAGTTATTCAGTCAGATTCGTGAACTAAACGTTCAGTCAGATTCGTGAACTAAACGTTCAGTCAGATTCGTGAACCAATCATTTAGTTTTTCAGTCAGATTCGTGAACTAAACGTTCAGTCATATTCGTGAACCCAGAGTCGTGTCAGATTCGTGAACCAATCATTTAGTTTTTCAGTCAGATTCGTGAAAAAGTCATTCAGTCAGGTTCATGAACCCAAAGTCGTGTCAGATTCGTGAACCAATCATTTAGTTATTCAGTCAGATTCGTGAACTAAACGTTCAGTCAGATTCGTGAACTAAACGTTCAGTCAGATTCGTGAACCAATCATTTAGTTTTTCAGTCAGATTCGTGAACTAAATGTTCAGTCAGATTCGTGAACTAAACGTTCAGTCAGATTCGTGAACCCAGAGTCGTGTCAGATTCGTGAACCAATCATTTAGTTATTCAGTCAGATTCGTGAACTAAACGTTCAGTCAGATTCGTGAACTAAACGTTCCGTCAGATTCGTGAACTAAACGTTCCGTCAGGTTCATGAACCCAGAGTCGTGTCAGATTCGTGAACCAATCATTTAGTTTTTCAGTCAGATTCGTGAACAAGTCGTTCAGTCAAATTCATGAACAAGTCGTTCAGTCAGATTCGTGAACAAGTCGTTCAGTCAGATTCGTGAACAAACCGTTCAGTCAGATTCGTGAACAAACCGTTCAGTCAGATTCGTGAACAAACCGTTCAGTCAGATTCGTGAACTAAATGTTCAGTCAGATTCGTGAACTAATCGTTCAGTCAGATTCGTGAACTAATCGTTCAGAGAGATCCGTGAACCAATCATTTAGTTTTTCAGTCAGATTCGTGAAAAAGTCATTCAGTCAGGTTCATGAACCCAAAGTCGTGTCAGATTCGTGAACCAATCATTTAGTTATTCAGTCAGGTTCATGAACCCAGAGTCGTGTCAGATTCGTGAACTAAACGTTCAGTCAGATTCGTGAACTAAACGTTCAGTCAGATTCGTGAACTAAACGTTCAGTCAGATTCGTGAACTAAACGTTCAGTCAGGTTCATGAACCCAGAGTCGTGTCAGATTCGTGAACTAAACGTTCAGTCAGATTCGTGAACTAAACGTTCAGTCAGATTCGTGAACTAAACGTTCAGTCAGATTCGTGAACTAAACGTTCAGTCAGATTCGTGAACAAATCGTTCCGTCAGGTTCATGAACCCAGAGTCGTGTCAGATTCGTGAACCAATCATTTAGTTTTTCAGTCAGATTCGTGAAAAAGTCATTCAGTCAGGTTCATGAACCCAAAGTCGTGTCAGATTCGTTAACCAATCATTTAGTTATTCAGTCAGATTCGTGAACTAAACGTTCAGTCAGATTCGTGAACAAATCGTTCCGTCAGGTTCATGAACCCAGAGTCGTGTCAGATTCGTAAACCAATCATTTAGTTTTTCAGTCAGATTCGTGAACAAGTCGTTCAGTCAGATTCGTGAACAAGTCGTTCAGTCAGATTCGTGAACAAGTCGTTCAGTCAGATTCGTGAACAAGTCGTTCAGTCAGATTCGTGAACTAAACGTTCAGTCAGATTCGTGAACCCAGAGTCGTGTCAGATTCGTGAATCAATCATTTAGTTTTTCAGTCAGATTCGTGAACAAGTCGTTCAGTCAGGTTAATGAACCCAAAGTCGTGTCAGATTCGTGAACCAATCATTTAGTTATTCAGTCAGATTCGTGAACTAAACGTTCAGTCAGATTCATGAACAAATTTTTCGGTTGTATTCGTGAACAAATCGTTCAGTCAGGTTCATGAACCCAGAGTCGTGTCAGATTCGTGAACCAATCATTTAGTTTTTCAGTCAGATTCGTGAACCAATCATTTAGTTTTTCAGTCAGATTCGTGAACTAACCGTTCAGTCAGATTCGTGAACTAACCGTTCAGTCAGATTCGTGAACTAAACGATTCAGTCAGATTTGTGAACCCAGAGTCGTGTCAGATTCGTGAACCAATCATTTAGTTTTTCAGTCAGATTCGTGGACAGATCGTTCAGTCAGATTCGTGGACAGATCGTTCAGTCAGATTCGTGGACAGATCGTTCAGTCAGATTCGTGGACAGATCGTTTAGACAGATTGGTGAACAAATCATTCAGTCAGATTTGTGAATCAGATGAATCGGTTCATTGACAAGAACTGGTTCAAAAGTTGCATTTACCAGTCGGACTGATCCGGTTTTTGAGTGATTCAGATTTTTTTCAAAAATGTTCCTTTCGTGTTCCATGAAACATTACAGCATCAGTGACATCAGGGTGAGTAAATAATGACAGAATTTTCATATTAGGGTGAACTATTACTTCAATCTATTTAATTTTTAATGATTGTGGAGATTTTACCATGATTCTTCAGCTCTCTCCATCTGGTGAACATTGTACCCAGTTATTGATCCCTACTGTTGTCCCTGTATTTCTTGTTTTCTCTTTCTTTTTGCAGGGCGTCGGTCTTTCAGTCCATGGGCGGTTTCGTGTGGCCACTGAGAAGACACTGTTTGCCATGCCAGAGACGGGCATTGGTAAGAGGCAGTCTGTCCTGTAATCTGTTCTCTTCTCTCCCTGTGGGCTGTGACTGGGTTATAATTTGAGACAAGTTTTCATTAATAATGCAAGATGGACGGGCTTTGAATTCACAGGAATCAATAGTACTTTACCCTCAAAAATGGATGTAAAATGTGAATGTAACCATAGCTCTTGCTAAAAAAAAAAAAAAAAGTAAACATCCATTTAAGTAGTATTTTTTTAAATTGAAATGGGTAATATAATTGTTTTATTATTTAATTTATTTCCTTGAGGTCCACTTATAATGTTAGTACGTTTTTTTGCACCAAAAACTATTTACGACAGATTACCAACAGTTTGCGCAAAAATGTGCCACAATAACGTTAAGATTAGACTGAAATGATCGGAGACCTTGTTAAAAATAAACTTAAGCCAATCGTTTTTAAAGCGGGGATCCTTCAGAATGATATTCAGAGTCTCAAGGTTTGACGGACTTTCTCACTTTTTACTGTTAGAAATGCAGACATGCATTCTACTTTCTCCATATTTGCTACTTACGATTGGGTGGGCCAAGTTCTGAACATCGAATAGGAGCTATTGATGTGTAAATGTGGGCGGTTGTGTTAAAATGTATTCAGCTGTCTGATATCAGAAAGTTGCGGAAGTACGGAACAAGACATTTCTAACATTTTTGATCATTATCCTAAAACAAAATGCTTTATAATACAAAACTATTAGGTTTAGATTCTTCACCATTTATTCTTATGTTATCTGTTTTTACTTTATTTTTTCCCCTAGTGTCATGTAATCTGGTCAATATTTGCTTTGGCAGTGATTTACACACCTTGGTGTCTTCCCAGCTCTTGCCTCTTATAGAGAAAATGGCCAAACAAGACAGATGGGAACCATCTTGAGTTGAAGATGCCTTACATCTGGCTCTGAAACTCCTCTTTTATAACTAAAAAAAACTATAGTGCCTGTGTGATCCCTTCCCTTCTGCACTCTCTGCCCAACACAAAGATTTCTCAAACCAATCTATCACAGGAAATGGTTCAGGACAGTTTAATGTGGAAACAGTATTGAGAGGCAGTGCATGGAGTGAAGCACCTGTTTGATGTGTGTACTCTGTGAATGAGAGGCATGCTGAAAACAGTCCACAGACAGTGTGAAGCTCCCTTTGCTAATGGAAGGAATTCTGGCCATGCGGACGGCATCTGATTAATCTGTCATTGATATGTAAGTGGGTTGGTTTTGTTTCTACTGTAAAGCCAGCAGATGACCCTTGCACTGCAGTATGCAGATTTAAGTTTATAACATCTCATATGGTCTAGGTTTGTCGAAACTATTTGTATGGAGTGTTTTTATCCATGAACAGCTCAGTGAATGGTGTCAGTACCTTGATGCTTTGGTGGAATCTCCAGACTATATTATCAGCTGTGTATGTTTTGTGTACATACTACATATTTTGGGATTTTACCATTTTAAACATTGTAGGCCAGACTCGAACCTGTTGCTGTGTCCCAAATGACGCACTATACACTATGCACTTACAATATACGCTATAAACTCAGCCATGTAGTGTATAAAGTGTAGTATCATCTCAAATGAAACGCTTAGTGCTTTTTTGCTTCACGGAAGCATTCGCCACTTAACGGCTGACAGAAGTATAGTTTCAAATGCATGCGATGTGTTAGTTCAACCTTAGTTCAACACTTGTATCTCAAACAACATACATATTCACACAGTGTGGGGTGATGGAAAAGCATTCAACTGACATTTGTAAGGTGCTGTCTTCACTGAAGTTTCACTAGTTGCTACATTCTCTGTTACTTCCAATTGTTTTGTCAGACCATCAGCGTAGCCAGGTAATTCTGCCCCTTCCGCTACGGACGACAAGCTGAGAGCACTGAGAGCGTGAAGTGTCCAACATTCCACACTCCGTTTAGTACTTATAGTGCTCTTTGTTTTGTTGCATTTTCAGTGTAAACACTACTTGCTCTACGTAGTCAAAATAATGACGTAGAATAGTGCAGAAGTCTGCGGTTTGCGATGCACATTGTGTCATCCATACAGTATAAGCACCATGGCTCACTGTGGGTGCATTTCATTCAGAAGTCCCTATGCCCTATTCCCTTCAAATACTTTACCATCCATTGAGAGAGCTTTGGAGGGCTGAAAGGTGTGGGGCTCAAAAATTACGTTTTTAGAAAATTCTGTTTTTAGCGATCTTACAGCATGGCCATCATGATTGTGTTCCCTTCTAAGTGCCCTTTGGAAGTTGATGTGTCCCGTTTGGAACGCAGGGTGTGTCATGAGCATGTGACCAAATTTTTATTATGGATATAGTTTTAAATAGGTATGGGAATTGTAAGTATTTAATGATTCTGGTTTAGATTCCGATTTCAATAATTCTGATTTCTAATTGATTCCACAAAGAAATTTCTTTTGGTACTTTTGAGGAAGAAAATAATAATTGGTCTAAAGGACAGTATATACACACACAAAAATACTAAACAAGAACAATACCCTTTTTCGAATGTGTAACTTTAAGTACATGTTGTTATATGAACAATCAGCAATAATTATACAGATTTCCACAGATACACAGGAACAATTCTCAATTTAGACAATTTAGACTCAATTTAATAGTGACTTGCTGTTTAGTAAGTCAAATACAGCTCCGACACCACAATTACGAAATTAGCTCTTTTTACTTGTATATTAAAGTTTAAAGAAAATATTTTTTATCATTCTTATTTATATGCCGTTAAAGACGTATCATTATTTACTGTATAATTTATCAAGTGAATGTTTCCAGGTCCATCTTACACAATCATACCCTTGGAATATATCATTCTTCATGGCACCTCACTTTTATTGAGTATGTTTTTTTATTTTTCTGGCTTTTCATTCCAGCAAATAATGGTTTAATCACACCCTGTGAATGGTATGTCTGGAGTATTGATGCAGTATATATTATATTGTCTGTGATGAATACTCTGCCCACGTCCCTATCACATGCTCTAAACATGTAGGCAGAAGTATGCTTCACCTATTGTCATTTATTGTGAACTCTTAATGAGGGCTCTTAAAGGCATTTCCTTTTGAGCTGTAAAATGTCCTTCACTCCTGCAAGCCTTGGGTAAAGACTCCCTGTGGATCTGTTGAAGTGGCAGGAAGTAGTGCTAATCGCAGTCTGTGACACATCTGTTAAGCATCTGTGAGTGTGTGTGTTTGAATGAGTGAATGTCCACTGGTCTCTGCTGGGCACCATCACCTAGTAATTCCATTAAGAGCCTGTGTGTCTCAACCCCAGCTCAATTAATAATCTTCTTTGGCTTTGCACTTGTCTTAATGGTTTATTCTGCTTTAAGGTGGCCAGCCTCATCTGTCTCAGATCTGGGTAGTTCCTTGTAGTTCTTTCTCGTCAGTTTGTGGATGTTGAACTGTTTACAGCTACAATATGGCACTGCTTGAGATGGGCCACTATCCTTAACTATAGTCATCCAATAATCGACTAGTCAATTAATGAGGTCAACTAGGTTATCTACATTATATATTTTTGGGTTTTGGTATTGTTAATCCAATTGCTATAAGTAGTTCAATTTATTTTAAAAAGAACGTCAAGACCACTGCAGCCTGTTCCATTCCGTTGCACTCCTTCTAGCTGTTTTGAACACAAGAATTTGTTACATGTAATCACCCCCTAAAGGCTAAAAGTATACTTTGGTGTTCTGGGTGTCACTACAAATTCATCATCAGCACAGATGGACTTTCCACGTGCATCCCAGTTTTTGTTGTTTTTAACAGTCCGCGTCTGTGCGCATGGTCTGCACATACACCTGCTGGTGTCTGTACTAAAAGAGTTGGTGCATTCAAGTCATGTCGGAATGATCGTATTTACGAGTTGAACGCACATGAACGCCTCCACAAAGTCATTATTACGAGTGGGAAACTCTGGAATTTTGCCGTATTCAAGTCATGTCGGAATGCTGTCGAAACCTGATACGGTTGAAGTTTTATCTGACCTAGTTATATACTGGTGTATCCCAAACAAACCCTAGTAAAACAGGGTGATTGGCCTTGAACATCGAAAAAAACCCCTTTAAATTTCAATGTGTTCAAACAGAAATCAAATAACAGCAATGCCCAGTCATGTGTGCGACATTTGTGCAGTTTACAAAGTGGTGTAATAACAGATTTTGAGTTTTATTTTTTGAGCTGTGTGTCATATGCTTAAAATGCTCCAGGCTAAGCAGGTTTCTAGAGGGAAAGCACCACCAGCAGCATGGTAGCAGTAGCCTTGATTAGTTCATACTGAGCTTTGGCATTTACTCAACACACCAACTGATTGACACCATCTTTGACAATGTGCCACCCATCTGTGTTTTGACGAAAATGCAACCCCCGCAATTTTAACCCCTCCCCTCCACCAACTCCTGTTGAAGGATTATGGGGCTATTCGTGTCTCAAAACCATGCCGCCCATGGGACAAAGGGAATGGGTGAACAGCATTCATAATCTGCTTTTAGGTCAGGGGACCTAATCCTGTCAGGCTTTATTCAGAATGTTAGCTCATGCTGGGCGTGCATGAGTGAAGTAATGTCATTTTCTCATCCTTGCCGCAAAAAAAAGCACATCGGAAGGTTAAGGCCTTTGCACATCAAACGCAAATTATTTCTGCTATTTCTTGCCGTGATTAACGTTTTGAATAGAAACAGTGGATTCCATTCACACCTGGAGTGAACATTCACGTGCTGACAAAGCCAGTTATTTTTTTTTTTATTTTTTTTTTATTTTTTTTTTTGATGATTGTGTAGTTTTGTTTTGTTTTTCGCCTACCAATGAAGTGCCCCAACCAATAAAATATCAGTTTTGGATCACGTGTCGGGAGCAGTTGCAGTTAACAAAATCAGCACAACTGGTGGCGCTGAAGCACAGAAATGTGCTGAGAGGTGCTTTATGCCACCTCCCAGACCGGGGTAATTTTGTAATAGAAAATGTAAATGTAAAATTGCTTGTCGATTAGTGCCACCTATTGTAAAGGCCTGAATGTGCTAACAGCAATCGTTTTGCATTTTTGCATTGCCTCTGGTGTGCAAAGGCCTTAAGTAAGATGTCATTTCAAAACCAAATCCTCCATAACTGTAAATGCTGTACAATCACTTAATTGCACAGACTGCACAGTGCATTTGATAACCGGATGCTTATGGCATCATTTGTAACCGCATATTTGGCTTTTACCGTGAAACTACTTGCATCATTAAGCTGTTTTAGTTTATTCAAATATTATAAGAGAAGGCTCGGTTGAGATGTTCCTTGTGACACCACTTGATTAGTTGAATTAAAATAAATAGCTGATTTTCACTCTTGTGCCCCGAAAATAATCTCTTTTTCTTGTGTAAAGAGCTTGAGTTGAAGGACAAGACTGTTCCATGAAAGCATAAGCAAACAGCAGATGTAGGACATCACTTTGTGGCTTACACAGTGAATAAATGTTATCAAGATCGGCAGTCGGTTTAAAGTACTGACTGTTATGGATTAAAATTCTTTAAAAACAACGGCCTTGGTTCCGCACTATTTTATTCTCCACATCCAGTCTTTCCAAAGGCTTTTCAAAAAAATTACTCAATAGACGGGTCTAAGCCTTGAACCAAACCAAGCGGCCTTCATTCTGGAAGTATTTTTCCCATTTATTTTCTCCATAGGCATTTTAAAAATTCAGGAGTTCTAAAATTTGAACCAAACAAATGAGCTTCAAGATTCATCACAATAACTTTTGTCTTAAATCTGGAAAAAGGTACATTTAGGAAACGAAACAATTCTTCTTGTAAAGTATTAAGAATGATGTAATTGAATGTGCAACGACAATAGAATATAAAACTATAAATGTAGAGTTATTGTCTCTAAGTATAAAATACAACATGTTAGAAGTTTATTGCAAAAAATAATCAATTCAAGTTAGTTGAGAATGTAGTTACTGAGATTGATTGCTGCAGTTCTTATTTCCATGGAAACAGCAACTCCTCTGATTGGGTTACTTTTGGCTTCTACAGAAGCATATACAGTACATTTGCTTTAAAATGTCAGAGCTCATGGTAGGTCTGTCTTGAAAGGTCTATATGTTATCACTAAAAATCAATATTTCTATGAAGAAAATGAATGGGATTTTTATTCCGGAACCCTACTGATTTTGTTTATAGTGGCAGTAGGCTCATGTCATCTCATGATGTGTTTTGTGTGTTGTGTTACTGCAGGTTTGTTCCCAGATGTTGGGGGTGGCTACTTCCTGCCTAGACTCCAAGGCAAGCTGGGCCTTTTTCTCGCCCTGACAGGGTTCCGTCTTAAAGGAAGAGATGTGCAGAGAGTCGGTGTGGCTACTCACTTTGTGCAATCTGAGAAGGTAATGTATATGAACTTGTGATTGACAGATATACAGTTGCAATTGAAATTATTCAACCCCCCAAGACAGTAAGGATTTATAAAGGTAAGCTTTTCTGATGACCCAGAATTTTTTAACTTTACATCTATATTAGTTGTGACACATTCAAAGTCATAGTGTGAATATACAGTATAACCTAATATTTGCAAATAGCAGGATTTTTTTAAAATACAGCCATGTCATAATTATTCAACCCCTATTGCATGTAGCTTTTTCTTAAATATGTAAGGCTACACAAGTAATTGTTTTAAAACAAAATTAAGTCATCAGTCTGCAATGGCACTTATTTAAGTTTTAAAATTTAAGTTTAGCGTTGTAAGCAAAAATGTATTTCTATGCAAAATATGCAATTAAAAATAAGCTGTCTCAAAAGCTAATAGAGGAGATTATTTCATTACACAAGAAAGGTCATGGCTAAAAGTACATTCCCAAGGCACTTCAATTTCCAATAGACAAAGTTGGCAGCACCATTCATACATTTTTTTAAATATGGTACAACAGCAACATTCTTGGGGTGTGGAAGAAAGCAAAACTTCACCAAGGGAAATGTTGACTTGGGGGGAGCAATTTTAGCTGGTTTGTGTTTGTGTTGCCATTAAATTGAATTAGTATGCTACCCTGCTCTCTAGCTATCGACCATTGAAGAATCTGTATCAGTCAGCCACTAATATTGATGTGTAAGAAGCCAAATAATGATTTTTGCATTTACATTTATTCATTTGGCAGACGCTTTTATCCAAAGCGACTTACAAAAGAGGAAAAATATAAATGAATCATCTTAAGGAGACAGTGGTACGAAAAGTGCCATATTACAAAGTTTCAGTTTCATTTTTGGACAGCTCATTTACAGTTTTGAGGTGATTAAACTCAAATTCAAGGTAATGATGTCTGTAAGGGTACTATGATGGTGCAGCCCTCCTGGGCTTTTGGACTGCTGTTCTTGCTTCTGATGGTGAAATGAGAGAAGTTACTGAGGTTAGAGGACTTAGTCAGCGTATTTCAGGCTTGCCCACGAGCTTTTGGCAGCAGGGGCCGACCGAGCCCTGACACTACACCCAGTTTATGTGCCAGAGGTGAAAATTAGGACTAGGACCAGGCACTGCTGGAGAGAGCAGCATACAAGCCTAAACACACACACCACCTCCGGCCAAGGACAGCCGACCAGCAGGAACTGGCATGCACACTACACTCAAAAGTGACTTGTGATAAAAATAACCGCAAAGGACTCTAAGGAGAGGGCATTAGTTTGTACTGCATGACTAGTTGTGAGCTGATTCAGTTTGCTTTACAAGCAATGTTCAGGCAACTCGTGACTGATGAAAATGATCTCAAAATGGTCAAATGTCAGTCAATTCATTGGCCTGGCTTATATAGTTACTGGTTAGTTGTGGGCTGCCTTAATGTCTACTGCCTACATTGTACTTGTGAAGTTCAATTACAGTTAGGATGCTGCCTTAGAAGACAGCTGCCAATGTAGGCAGAAGAAAGCTGTCTACAAATGGCAGCATCTGAACTGAAATGGAAGCTCATAAGCGAACCATTCGGAACATTCCACATAGGCAGCAACTCTGCACACCACACAAATATTCACAGCCATTTCCAGTAGAGTTTGGCATGCTCAGCCTACAACATGCTACTCTAATGACCATAAAAACTATTTTTAGTTACTAGTACTGCTGTATTAATTGAAGTATTTAAGCTATAAGTGTTTAAATATATTTATTTTGATAGTTTTCTGTATTCAGTTGAATTATAAGTATATAAGTATATTTACAGTGCATCTGGAAAGTATTCACAGCCCTTCACTTTTTCCACATTTTGTTATGTTACAGCCTTATTCCAAAATGGATTAATTTCATTATTTTCCTCAAAATTCTACAAACAATACCCAATAATGACAACGTGAAAGAAGTTTGTTTGAAATCTTTGCAAATTTATACAAAAAAAAAAAAAAATCACATATACATAAGTATTCACAGCCTTTGCTCAATACTTTGTTAAAGCACCTTTGGCACCAATTACAGCCTCAAGTCGTTTTGAGTATGATGCTACAAGCTTGGCACACCTATTTTTGGGCAGTTTCTCCCATTCTTCTTTGCAGGACCTCTCGAGCTCCATCAGGTTGGATGGGGAGTGTCGGTGCACAGCCATTTTCAGATCTCTCCAGAGATGTTCAATCGGGTTCAAGTCTGGGCTCTGGCTGGGCCACTCAAGGACATTCACAGAGTTGTCCCGGAGCCACTCCTTTGTTATCTTGGCTGTGTGCTTTGGGTTGTTGTCCTGTTGGAAGATGAAACTTCACCCCAGTCTGAGGTCCAGAGCGCTCTGGAGCAGGTTTTCATCAAGGATGTCTCTGTACATTACTGCATTCATCTTTCCCTCGATCCTGACTAGTCTCCCAGTTTCTGCTGCTGAAAAACATCCCCACAGCATGATGCTGCCACCACCATGCTTCACTGTAGGGATGGTGTTGGCCAGGTGATGAGCGGTGCCTGGTTTCCTCCAGACATGACGCTTGCCATTCAGGCCAAAGAGTTCAATCTTTGTTTCTCATGGTCTGAGAGTCCTTCAGGTGCCTTTTGGCAAACTCCAGGCGGGCTGTCATGTGCCTTTTACTGAGGAGTGGCTTCCTTCTGGCCACTCTACCATACAGGCTTGATTGGTGGAGTGCTGCAGAGATGGTTGTTCTTCTGGAAGGTTCTCCTCTCTCCACAGAGAAATGCTGGCGCTCTGTCAGAGTGACCATCGGGTTCTTGGTCACCTCCCTGACTAAGGCCCTTCTCCCCTGATTGCTCAGTTTGGCCAGGCGGCCAGCTCTAGGAAGAGTCCTGGTGGTTCCAAACTTCTTCCATTTACGGATGATGGAGGCCACTGTGCTCATTGGTACCTTCAATGCTGCAGAAATTTTTCTGTACCCTTCCCCAGATCTGTGCCTCGATACAATCCTGTCTCGGAGGTCTAAAGACAATTCCTTGGACTTCATGGCTTGGTTTGTGCTCTGACATGCACTGTTAACTGTGGGACCTTATATAGACAGGTGTGTGCCTTCCCAAATCATGTCCAATCAACTGAATTTACCACAGGTGGACTCCAATCAAGTTGTAGAAACATCTCAAGGATGATCGGTGGAAACAGGATGCACCTGAGCTCAATTTTGAGTGTCATGGCAAAAGCTGTGAATACTTATGTATGTGATTTTTTTTTTATTTTTTATAAATTTGCAAAGATTTCAAACAAACTTCTTTCACGTTGTCATTATTGGGTATTGTTTGTAGAATTTTGAAGAAAATAATGAATTGAATCCATTTTGGAATAAGGCTATAACATAACAAAATGTGGAAAAAGTGAAGCGCTGTGAATACTTTCTGGATGCACTGTATATTGATAGTTTTCTGGATTTAATTGAATTATAAGTATGTTAGTATATTTATATTAATACTTTGTGGTATTTAATTGAATTATAGGTTTTTAAGTATATTTATGTTGATAGTTTGCTGGATTTAATTGAATTTTATATATATATATATATATATATATATATATATATATATATATAATTAGACACTCTGCGGTATTCAATTTAATTTTAAGCATTTAAATATTTTATATTGATACTTTGTGTTATTCAACTGAATTTTAGGTATTTAAATATATTTATATTGATAATTTGCAGTATTTAATTGAATTATAAGTATGTTAGTACATTTATATCGATACTTTTCTGCATTCTATTGTATTTTAAGTATTTAAGTATATTTAAGATCTGACAGTCAAATAAAAATTTTAATCGCGATTAATCGCATACATTTTTGTGGTTAATCGCGATTAATCACAGATTTTGAAAGTGCTGAAATTTTACACTATATATGCTTATTTTCTTGTCAAAATGCATTTGTTTCCATCTTCGGAAAGAAAACAATACAATATGTAACAATATAATGCTTTATTAACATTTTCTAAACAAAGCCTTTCATAAGAAATGCACTAAAACTGTACCAATTTTAGTAACATTCCCAAAAACACACCATTTCCAAAGTGTTAGTGGGAGTTTGACTAATTGAAAGAACTAGTTTCCCCATAGGTTGCATATTCATTGCAATGCACATTAAATCTCTTATACTCATCCTCCGCAATATTAATCTGCCGGTAGACTGTGGACCTCTGCTTTGTTACAGCAATCGTGAAGCTGCGTTCATGATTAACATCAGAGTGTCAGTGCCTGAGCTTTGAACTCACCATGAAAATCTCTTCCAGACAAAAACGTCTCTTTCTGCGTTTTGGTGATAGTTAAGACTCTACCATAGGAGAGTATTACGACAGGACCGCCCATAGAATGTCAATGGGACTGCCGTGTTATGCTATTTTATGCTAAACTTGTAGGCTCATCTTGGTAGGAGGGCTCTGGCGCTGTTGTGTGTCTGTTTGTGAAGTGTGCTTTAGTGTAATGACTCCGGGTGGACACATTACAAAGGTTCCTTCACATAAGTGTTTATGCCATATTAACGGTAAATGC
The DNA here is from genome assembly GCF_019703515.2 of Myxocyprinus asiaticus. Taxonomy (NCBI): domain Eukaryota; kingdom Metazoa; phylum Chordata; class Actinopteri; order Cypriniformes; family Catostomidae; genus Myxocyprinus; species Myxocyprinus asiaticus. The sequence continues at coordinate 40,683,572 of NC_059353.1, forward strand.
GTTAATCGTGATGAAGAAAAATTAGCGTGTTAAATTAATTGCATATGTTAATTCTGACAGCTGTAGTATATTTAAATTGATACTTTACGGTATTTAATTGAATTATAAGTCTATGTATTATGTCTATTTATAATTTGCAGTATTTAATTAAATGACAATGTATAAGTATTTAGTATATTTATAATCAACATTTCTCTCAACTCCCTTCCCATCTTAAATGATCTCATTGCTTGCGTTATGGGTCTGCCTTTACCAAAAAGGATACATGTGATGTTGCCTTAGATGAATTTGGCCAAAAGAAGGTACTTATCTACCTTTTAAAACAGTCTTCCTGTTGGAAGCAGGCCTATGATGCCTGAAAATGCTGTCTAGGTAGGCAGCTCACTAGGTTTTGAAGAAGAGCTGTAGTTGTTTTATGTTTTATCTTCTCTGTATTAGAGGTAGACCAATATATCAGAGATATATATCGGTTTTACCAATTAATCATTGCCGATAGTTGCTTTTTAGAACTAGCGGTAATCTGCAAAAATCTGTGACGATAGTTTTTTTTATTTATTTATTTTTATTCCTCATCAAAAAACTAATCTGAAATATATACTTATACAAACTCTTATCTAGTGAAAATATAGGCTATGAAAAGCTTTATTTGGTGAATACTTACATATAGAGCATTGTAAGGTTGCAAAGTCTCTATCATTTCAAAATAAGAGTCCTCTATGTATTTAACTTGTTTATGGAAAGTCCGATGTTATGCACAAAATTGTTATTTTTCTGGTTATTACTGAGATTTTGGTTGCGCAATAAACAGCTTTTGGGATATTATTCATTTTGGGCTGTTGTAGCTTTAGTGTCTGTGCCCTTCATAGTATGGAAAGACTAAGACATTTTCTTTCATTCTATAAATCTATTTTTAAAAACTATCGGCCAATTAATTTGGTTATCAGCCTTTCCCACCACCCAAGTTATCGGTATCTGCAAAATCCACTATCGGCCAACCTCTACTCTGTATTTCGCTGTGTTCCTACAGTCACCATGAGGCAGCACCTTGTTAAAATTCCTGTTATAAATAGCACATTGGAGCACACATACTGTTCTATTTAACCGGACAAGATCAGCAGCCCACTAAAATATTTCTGGCTGTGAAATTGAGATTTCCTAATTTTTGTCTCCTTTTAGATTGCATCTCTTGAGAAGGATCTTGTTGACTTGAAGTCTCCTTCTATCAGTGATGTGGCCCAGCTGCTGGATTCTTATCAGGAACAGGTATGTGACAAGGACGTGACTTTCAAACAGACTCTGCGCAGGATCTTGCACTTTTACAACCTGTGTCTGCTTGCGGTTACACTACACAGCGATGGGGCTTATGTAAACTGTATCATACAACATTGATTAATTCTCTTTCAGTGCATCTTTACTACTGTATACTACCTGCACTGTATATCACAAATATGCAAAAATGTGGATAAGCAGCTAAATAATTCCATTGTTGTTGGAAATAGTATATTTAATTCATAGAAATAATGCAAAATACTTCTTCATAGCTTTCATAATTCATAGAATTTTTGAGTGACATTCACAGTTCTACCCTTTGTATTCCCATGTCTGCCCAAAAGCTCAAAGTCCTGTGCTATGTTTTACTGCACTCATTATGCTCAATATGTTGTGTGCTGTTTGTGTCAGTGGTACAGTTTAATGGCCATTTGGGTTAATGCCGTAAAGTTGGGTGCTGAACAGGTGTGTCTAAGTGAGGATTATTGACTCAAACACTTTTTACACCACAGAGCTTTCCAGAGAACTTGTGGTGGAAACAGCCCTTTATGCTACAAGGAAAGAAATTAGCTTTCACAGACCCTTCCCTTCAACACACACACTTCAGAGAGAGTTTTGTCTGTAGCGATCATCAATGAACCATAAAATGGCACACCTTTATAAAGGATCAAAAGTTTAAAGCCTGTAGATTGTTTGATACCACAACAAGATAAGATATGATGTACCCAGACATGAGCAGGTATGAGAGAAATGTAGACAATTTAGGCTCTGTGCCAAAACATAGTAAGCTGCCTACGTAGGCATCATTTTGAAGTGATAGTTCACCCAAACATTTTAGTTTTTTAATCTTTTACTAACTCGCATGTTATTCCAAACCTATATGACATTCGTTCTTCCATGGAACACAAAAGAACATAAGAATGTTGAGAGCCTCAGTCACCATTCACTTTCATTGTGTGGAAAAAGAGCATTGTCAACATTCTTAAAAATTTGTCCTCATCATTGCATTCTTAGTGAAGAAAGCAATCGCATAATGCATTTCGACAAACTCAGTTAATATGGAGGACAAAGCAAGATAAATTTTGATCTTAATATTCATTCAATACCAGAAAGTATTGATTAAAACCTAATGGAATTAAAATCTGACCTTTTTACCTAATAATTGCATGTGCTATGTACACTCACTGAGCACTTTATGAGGAACACATAAAGGCCCTAATAAAGTGCCTGACGTGATCTTCTGCTGTTGTAGTCCATCCGCCTCAAGGTTCGATGTGTTGTGCATTCTGAGATGCTATTCTGCTCACTACAATTGTACAGAGTGGTTATCTGAGTTACTGTAGCCTTTCTTTCAGCTCAAACCAGTCTGGCCATTCTCTGTTGACTTCTCTCATCAACAAGGGGTTCCCTTCCACAGAACTAACATTCACTGGATGTTTTTTGTTTTTGGCACCATTCTGAGTAAACTTTAGAGACTGTTGTGCATGAAGATCCCAGGAGATCTGCAGTTACAGAAATACTCAAACCAACCTGTCTGGCACCAACAATCATGCCACGGTTGAAGTCATTGAGATAAAATTTTTGCATTTGCACTGCTGCCACACAATTGGCTGATTAGATAATTTTATGAATAAGTAGGTGTACAGGTGTTCCTTATAAAGTGCTCACTGAGTGTATGTTTATGCTTATTAGAGTATTGCATCGTTAGCGTTGAAGCATGCTAACGCCAAACTCTATTCTAATCAATTGTGAGTAGAGTGTCCACTAGACAGTAAGGCAGCTTACAAGGTTTTGGAACAAAGCCTTATTCTGTATTCAGAATGTGGTAAGGGTGACTTGTTATTCCATGACATGGAGATATTCACTATGTATCAGAAAAGGCATAAAATGAAATGTCAGCTGGATTCAAGTGACAGCCTTTTAGCATTAGGAAGGAGGAAATGAGTCTGACCAGCTTCTTACATCTTCACAGACTCTTAAGTGATAAATCGTGTCCGACAGGACAAAAATGGCCACAGACATACTCGCACACAGACTGTCTATGCTGAAATACATCCCTGTATATGTGCTTGAGCTGGTGTGTAAACACAGACTGTTGTTCTGTCTCCACAGTGCAGTCAGGATGCAGAGAAACCATTTGTCCTGCAGCAGCACATAGAGACCATCGACAGGTAAACCTAAACGCTCTCTCCTAACATCAGTGTTCCAAAAATAAAACAGTCTGTTTTAATGTCAAATGTCTAACTCAGAATAGAATGAAACTAAAGCTCCCCCTCAAAATCAAAAAAAGAATATATTGTTTTATAAAGGAACTTTATAGGGACAGAAGTGTTAGGTTTATTAGTATTGTGGGGATCATTATATTATGTGGCATATTAAATATTAATAATATACTCCTGATGGTGTTGCTGGTGATATAAAGTTACTAGGGCTGGGAAATTTAACACGTTAATTTCTGCAATTAACAGTTGACTGTTTAACACGTAAAAAAAAATTAACGAAGTACCCGTTTTTTATTTATTTTATTTTTTCACTTCCTAAAATTTCACTTATGTTTTTCCCCACTTCCTGTGGCTAAAATTGGCATAAATACATTTCCAAGAGGTAGACACTTGACTCAACTGCACATCCTATGCCAGAAACTGGAATTTATTATTAACAATAACTTATAAACCTTTAAAGACCTACAGTGAGCTCCATGTTTGTTAATCAATGGTCTGTTCTTCTACTGAAACCAACAGTCCGCATTATTTCAACTTTTTTTTAAAATTATTATTATTGTTGTATTTTTTTTTGTTTTGTTTTTTTGCAAATGCATAAAAATGAAAAAATATTGTGAATTTTTATTTATTTTATTTTTTTTAAGCTATATACACTATCCCTAGTTATTGACAGCATGCCAAAGATGCAGAATTTAATCCAGAATATTCCATTAATCATGATTTGTGGTTGCACTATAACTGTGTATTCATCTTCATTTGTATACTGTGCCAGTGAATATGCACAATAGTGTCTGCAAACATTCAAATGTGGCCACTGTGAGTCTAATTCACCTGCAGGAACAGAACGGGTGTGACATCAATAGACTTCACGCTTTGAAACTGATTAATTATACTGCTGGATTAGCCTCTGTTTCGCTGGATGTTAAAGCTTTGAGGCTTCCAGGCAGTTTGTGCCGACCTGAAATGCCCATAATTCCATTCACAGGGACAAAGTTGGGTTTGTTGATCAAAGTACTGAAATTATCTGAGTGATAAGCACTGGACACACTCCAGAGCTCAGTTTTTACCCTGACCAGAGTATGTGCAGCATTGTCTATGTGTCTTTCCTATTGGGAGTTTGAGCATTTATTGTAGTTAATTATTCATAAATACATATATGCATCCCTTGTTTACCTGTGTTTGTGGAGTTTTGGGGTTTTATGCTGGATTGCATATGAGCCTTATGTAACAACAGTTGATGCTGCACTAATTTGCTGTCCCAGGTTTAAATCTGATGACTAATTTGGCGTGGCTGACCATGGTGCATAAAAAGTGAAGTCAACCATGTTTTATCTGTTTCACAGATAGGGTTTGCATAATGTGTGTGTGTGTGTGTGTGTGTGTGTTTCACTGAAAAAAAAAATCAAACTCTATGTATTTAACTTGTTTATGGAAAGTCTGATGTTATGCACAATTTTTATTTTTCTGGTTATTATTGAGATTTTGGTTGCACTTTCCATCATCAGAAAAACTCTATTTTAGAGGTTAATTGAACAATCTAAAGTAATAAAAGTTGAGAATACAAAAAAAAAAATCCATTGTCAACTTTTAGATCATTCTGTATGAGCAACTTCTATTTTTGTTAACTTATTTAGGGGTTATAATGGTACAAGTGGCGGCTGGTGCTCCCAAAAGCTGCTCAATTGGGGAAATTTCTAAATGAAAATAATTTACTAAGATCAAAATTGTTTTTGCAACAAAATAGGCAAAATATCTGATTATAAAAGCTCAAATAAAGGTGTAACGTCAGATTGCAAATAACTGCATATGTATCTCCAAGACACCGAACACTCTGCTCGACTGCGGTGCTTTTACATTTCAATTATTGCCGTTTGTTGCAAGCTCCCGTCCATGTGAGAGCTCGGCCAATCATCGTACAGTGAAGCTGGGCTTTCAGGTGGGATAAAATACATTGATTGAAAGCTTGATGTTCAACAGGCGATTTAGATGCAGATCCAATGCATATAGTGCTCATGAGGTTTCTGTAGACTTCCAGACAAGCACAGCATCCAGGTGGGACCCAAACATTATGTGTTTAGAGCCCCTCGTTCAGTAAACATTAATCTTTTACACTGGTGTCTGCCATTGGCTCTATGGGCCGTGCGCCCACAGTTTTCTATGGATGTATTTATTTAGAAAAAATGTAAAAGCATTACTTCAACATACAGCACGATAGTGATGTGTGATATTTGACTGTTTTGTTTACTAAAATATTGAAATCACAAATAGTGATATGTAACTTACAGTATATACAGTGGCAAGAAAAAGTATGTGAACCCTTTGGGATTAGCTTGTTTTCTATATTAATTGGTCATAAAGTGTGATCTCATTCTATTAAAGTCACAAGTATAGACAAGCATAAGCTAACAAAACACAAACAATTATAATCTTTTATGTCTTTATTAAACATATCCCATTAAACATTCACAGTAGATCCTCCTTTGGCAGCAATAACCTCAACCATGTGTTTCCGGTAGCTGCAGATTAGACCTGCACAACATTCAGAAGGAATTTTGGACCATTCTTCCTTACAGAACTGCTTCAGCTCCATATTCTTCAAGCGTCTTGTGTGAACGGCTCTCTTGAGATATTCCACAGCATCTCTATTGGGTTAAGGTCTGGGCTCTGACTGGTCCACTCCAAAAGGTGGATTTTCTTTTTTGAAGACATTCTGTAGTGGATTTACTTTGATGTTTACGGTCATTGTTCTGCTGCATCTCCCAACTTCGACTGAGCTTCAGCTGGCACACAGAAACCCTGAAATTATCCTGTAGGATATCTTGATAAAGTTGGGAATTCCTCAATGATGACAAGTGGTCCAGGTCTTGAAGCTGCAAAGCAGCCCCAAATCTTGATGATCCTTCCACCGTACTTCATGTTAATATGCGGTGCCATTTTTACACCATACATGCTGTGTTTTCTTCCCAAACGATTCAACCTTAGTTTCATCAGTCCACAAAATGTTTTCCTAGTAGCGTTGTGGAGTGTTCTTTGGCAAATTTCAGGCACGCAGCAATGATTTTGTTGGAAAGCAGCTGCTTCCTTCATGGCATCCTGCCATGAACACCATGCCTGTTTAATGTTTTTTGTATAGTAGACTCATGAACAGAGATGTTATCCAGTTCCAGTGATTCCTTCTAGTCTTTAGCTGTCACTCTAAGGTTCCTTTTTTTTTTTTTAACCTCATTGAGCATTCTGTGGTGTGGCCTTTGAGTCATCTTGGCTTGATGGCCACTTCTAGGGAGAATAGCCACAGTACTAAATCATCTCCATTTATAGACAATTTGTCTAAGTGTGGACAAATGAATATCTAAGCTCTTCGAGATAACTTTTTAACCCTTTACAGTTTTATGCAAAGCAACAATTCTTGATCGTAGGTCTACTGAGATCTCTTTTTTGTGAGGCATGGTCCACATCAGCAGATGCTTCTTGTGAATAGCAAACCCTAAATGTTTGAGTGTTTGTTTGTTTTTTAAGACAAAGTAGCTCTAAACCACACCTCCAATCTCGTTTCATTAATTGGATTCCAGGTTTGCCAACTCCTGACTCTAATTAGCTTTTATTGATGTCATTAACCTAGGGGTTCACATTCTTTTTCCAACCTACACTGTACAATAATAATACAATAATTTTTATTATTGTTTCATTAGTTAAAACAATTTGTGTTTGTTCATTATTGTAACTTAGATCAAACCAGATTTTAAGACAAATTTATACATAAATAAAGGTAATTCCAAAGGGTTCACATGAAGTCTTAAAGCAATCGCCAGTGAATAGTAACCATCTATACAGTGGCCCACATTCACTGTCATTGTATGGGGAAAAAGCAGTGTCGACATTGTTCAAAATTTCTCCACTTGTGTTTCACAAAAGAAATAAGTCTTATCAAGTTTGGAATGACATGAATGAGTGTAAGTGATGATAGAATTTTCATTTTTGGGTGAACTTGCCCTTAAAGTTTTCTCAAATTCAGAGTGTTTACTGTGTTACAGGACTGATTTTATTTATTTCATTTTTGTCCTCATGTTTCAGGCTGTTTTCTGCTGCCAGTGTGGAGGAGATCCTGGAGAACCTTAAGAAGGATGGCTCTGCTTTTGCACAGAAACAGGCTGAGGTGGGTTCAGGGACAATGACTTTCTGAATTCATTAATTAGCAGAGATAGTTAATCCGAATGCAAGACCTGTACTGATAATGAAGTTCCCATACTGACAAAGTGCTTGGGCATTTTGTTCAAGGATCAAAATTCAAAATGAATAGCTATTTTATTAACTATTCTTCAAATCAAATGCTTCTAAATTGTTTTACTTCAGAACCCAAATGTTACTTTGGGCATAAAGTGGTTAACCATTACAACACAACAGTCCTTTAGAAAATGTCCTTAAACATTTGTCCTTTAAACAATATGCAAAGGTATTAACATGACATAGGCTGAATATGAACATTGAGAGGACTAGTAAATTAGTAAAAACTCATTAACAACAGCAGAAGTGTAATTTACCAGCCTAACACATGCAACAAAAACTGCGCCAATTATTGTATTATTAATAGCCATATTACAAAGTGACAGATGAACAAACCTAAACCATTGGTAATTGAAATAAACTTGCATGGTCTATCCTAAGCATGACTACTGCTGGTGTATCTCATTCCATGTCTCTGGATGAAGCCGAATGCGAGTGATGTTTTATGAACCTCATAAAAAGCAACGGCAATAGGGAAGACCATGACAAGGTTGTGTTCCTACTACTGCTGGGTAAAGCGTGATGGTTTCCGGGAAATTTGAGACAAACAAAATGACTGTGTATAGCAACTCATTTAAGGTCCCTGCACACTCTCTGCTGCATGCAAACACTCACTCTTATTGCGTAATGGGCCCTGAGTCGTATTATGCCTCATTAGTATTTCAAAGCCATTCTGTTTTTCATCCCACAGCACTACTTTGCCATGCATCACTTTGTTTTAGAGTGAGCTTGAAGAAGGGAAATTGATGTTTGACATTGTGACATTTCATTTTGGAGTGAAATTCTGTTTCCCATATGCTATTTTTGTCCTATTATGTCAAACAAAAAAAACGACCTTATTGTATTATGGCAAGTGGCACTGATATTGAATTTTTGGTTTTATGTCTGAGCAGGCTATGCATGGTTCTCTCTAACCACGAAGCTTTTCATGGGCTGACCTTCTGCTCTGGTGGGGCCTCTTTTTATCAACAGCACTCTTGGCCATTACCCTTGTTTAATCTCCTTGTTTGTACATTTTGGCCTTAATGTATGTGGACCCTTTCATGCCCCCACCCCCAATACTCTTCCTTTTTTTTCTTCTTCTTTTTCTCGAGAGACCTTTTGTAATGTTAAGATCAGAAGAAAAATAAGTTGTGATCTAAAGAAAACAAGGCAGAAAAACAATAATGCACTGCCTCTGTGAACTTCCATAAGTTTAGAATTGGTCAATATTTTTGCAATTCCCTTTGATTATGAACTGAAAATCTTCAAACTGTTCAAGGGTAGAGTCCTCATCTTGTGAATTAATCAGCGCTGCATGAAGCTGTGAATGCAAGTTTCCATTCATCCACTGTTCTCAAAGTCTTTCAAGGTCAACAAATCAAATTAAAAATCAAATCAAATTAAAACTTGCTCGAGCCTTCCCCTTCGTATTATCCACACTATGTGATGCTTATTGCATTTGTCTTATCCGTCCGTTCTCATCACTGTCACAGAAATCAGAATAACTTGTGAGGATGTTGACATTTTTGTTTGTAAGATCAGATTTTTTACTTGCTATTTATTTTTTTGTTTGTTCTTGTAAGTATTCTTAATAAAATGTGGTGTTTTGTATTGTATTTTACAGATTCTGGCCAAAATGTCCCCCACTTCACTAAAGTTAACTTTCAGACAGATTCAAGAAGGAGCAAGAATGAGTCTGCAAGAGGTGCTGGTGATGGAGTATAGACTCAGTCAGGCCTGCATGGTATGCAACTGCTGCTTTATTCTCTGTCAGTGCATGGCTGTATCATTTCATTACCCAAATCAAATCTGCTTTAAACAGAGTTGGCTCTTTTTGCCAGTTATTAGTTTAGGAGACAAATTTGTGTTATTCATGTCATGGGTTTTTACTTTTGTTTTGCAGAGAGGCCATGATTTTTATGAGGGAGTTAGAGCTGGTAAGATGCACCTTTTTCTTCAGAATTGTTTTTATAAAAAATCAAATAAATTCACATAATAAGTTACAGCAGTTATATGAATGTTTTTGAATTTCATTCAGTGTAATTTTTCTCAAGGTAAATGAAGGTTATATTATAGTGATACCTATAAATTCAAAATTATAAGGCCTCATTTTTGGCCATGTCCACTCACCAAACACATTTTCTCCCTGAACAATCCCAGAGAAAGGTCATTATGTAACTAACAGGTATTTTTCCCTCTCTACTTGCAGTGCTAATTGATAAAGACCAGAGTCCAAAGTGGAAACCTTCCACCCTCTCTGAAGTCTCAGAGAAAACTGTAGAGGAATGCTTTAGCTCCCTTGGTGAAAGAGACCTCAAACTTTAGAAACCTAATTTACTTTTGCAAGCTTTTGAAATTCATTACAGAAGTCTGCGTTATTATTTCTGTCAGCATAGCTGAGAAATGAAAACTATTCTGCTGCTTACAGCTAAAGCAGATGTTCTTCTGAGACTTCTGCAAATATCTGCTGATCCTTGTGTAGAAATGAACAATGCTGGTTTCTTGAAGGATTTCAGAGGGTTTCTATTCATCATTTGAATGGGAAATGGCATTTAAAGTAAGCAAAATTCATCATTCACCCAAAAATAAAATATTTGCCATTTACTTACCTTTATGTCATTCCAAAGCCGTATGCTGTTGTTTTTTACTAGAAACACTAGAATAAATTAGAAAATATTTTATTCACACAGCCCTTTTCCATACAACACAGTTAATAGTGACAGCAGCTGTCAAGTTCAAAAAGTACCATAAAAGTAGTCAGTATGACTTGTGCACTATATTCCGAGTTTTCTGGAGCCATACGATATCTTTGTGTGAGAAACAGACCGAAATTTCAGCTATTCACTGAAACTCTTCCCCTTCGCTGCAGATCTCAAATTTCATTTTCCATTTCACATAATTGCAGCATTACTTCGATTGCATCACGAGAGTATCAGTAGTGTTTTAGTGTCAATAACGTCAAACCTGACGCAGCACATCAACTTGCCAATTTTATTTAAATGTGAACGCAGAGGACAAGATTATCAGTGAATAAAGATTCATTTTCTTTCTAAGCTGTCATATATATTCAGAAGACTTGGAATATAGTGCATATTGAATACTTTTATTTGGAGTTTACAGTAGTTTTGCTCTTTATGTAGCTTGACAGCCGTGGTCACTATAAACTGTCATTGTGTGGAAAAGAGCTGTGTAAAGATTCTTCAGAATTTCTCCTTTTGGGTTCCATAGGAGGAGGAAAAAACAGCAGATGGGTTTCAAATGACATGAGGGTCAGTAAATAATAACAGAATTTGCATTTATGGGTAAACTATTATTCTAAGACATTGTGATATATAGCACTCATATAGTGCTGGGAATCATATTGTGCCTAATTGCTTTTTCCTCCATACTGTGGAATAATTTGTTTTAATCCTGTGGAAAGACAATGGCAGACACTCATTTTTGCACATGCTGCATCCCAATCCCTGATTAACCTTGACAACTTTAACATGTACACGCTGGCCACGATTCAGTTCAACGGGATTAAAGTATTGCCATGTAGTGCATGTAGTATGACTGCCATATTTAACAGTGTTTACTACACTGTATTAAAACAAGCAGTTCCACTGGCCTAGATTATTGAGGTGTCAAAATATATCTGAATAATTTGAAAACCATGATGCCTGGAAGAATTCAAATAATTTGGTTCTCCTCTGCTTTGCTCATATAAATATGTGGGTGTTCTTGAAAAGCTGTGTGACCCATATTTGTGAAGAAAAAAAAGGTGTTTTGTATCTGTGTTTTTAGTTTTGATAGTAGTTATGAAATATATAGAATTTTAACTTACCCACAGTGCTTCACAATAAAAGTTATCATTAATAAATCATGATGAAATTATACAGTTTGTCTAGTTCTTAAACTTGTGGAAAAATATTTGTGTGAACAGTCTGATCTGCATTTGATAAAATAAGTAAGGAATAATTGACTCCAGCCCGTTGAATTGTTGAAAAATAATGCACACCCGAGGTGGTAATGCGGTCATGATGCACAGCGGAGTGACCGTTGCACCTTGGGTGTGCATTCTTTTTCAACACTTCAATGGGCCAGAGTCAATTATTCTGCTAATACCATGGCTACCACACCTTAAGACATCGTTCAGGGTTTTATCTCCAGACATTTTCTGGTTTTCGTCCCTAAAACGCTCTTGTGAGTGGAACTACTTTTTTCCACCACGGATTCAGTGTCTTTAATATATACAACAGTTAGTTCCGGTACTCGAATCTGATTGGACGAGAGACGTTCCATGAGCACTGATGGTCTCACACCATCAGCACTCGGACGCTTCACTGTTTGTATCACACCGCTTGTGTTCGTGCCGTTCTAAACTAAAGTGTAAGAGCAGTGCATATGTGTTAAGAGCTACTGTATGTCTCTTTTTACATGTATTTTTTATTTTTTATTATTATTATTATTTTTACATATGTTAGCCAGCAGGTGGTGGCAAAAGATCATTTTTGTGTGTAATATGAGCCAGTTAGGTGACGTAAAGTGAATCCGCATCAACCAGTGTTTACATACAACAGCGCTCCGTGATCGCTTGTATTACTACTACACTACTAAAGCTAGAAAATAGCTTTAAACTGCTTTAACAAACAACTTCAGCATTACGGCTCATCACAGCTAAGAGACACAACAGACTGATTAATTACACAAACTCAAGGCGCTTACATCTTACCGGAGTTTCCACATTGGAGAGGACCTGCCATTTAAAATGGCGGAGAAGATTGCAGTTTATATAGTGTATGGCTCATGTGCACCAGCTACCGTGAAATAGGGAGAAATACTCCCACTTGGACGGCTACTTTTTCACTGAGAAAGCTGATCTTCAGAAAGCTGACAGCATCTCTGCTTGGGAGTGGCAACAGGTGATCTCACACGATCCATCTCTCTCCACTTCTTTCTCTCACACACACACACATCCATCCTTGTTTATCCAATAACTTGTTAGAAACGGCACAAGCCATGATACTATTTCTGAAATGAAATTTTTGAATTCATAACGAAAGCTTGGACGCATCATTTGTTCTGAACCAGCAACGGCAGATTCTGATCCGTTGCATGCACAAATGCGTTTTTATGACCGTACTCAGTTTTTCCTAATTTTTTTAAATTTACTTGTTCATTGAACTGTTGTATATAAGCAATATCACACGCACAATCGTGCTATATGGCCCTAAATCAGCACTGCTGTAATTACCTATGGCACTTGGCCTGTGGCCTCGTGGGTAATATAGAAACTGTTGTATTGATCAAGCCTCCGTTGCTAGTTCTAACGTGACGTTTTCGAATTGGCAACGAAGGCTTGAGCTGTACTAAAATAAGACGCTGAATCTGTGGCGGAAGAAAGTAGTTCCTCTCATAAGAGAGTTTTAGGGATAAAAACCAGAAAATGTCTTGAGATAAAACCCTGAATGATGTCTTAAGTTGTGATAACCGTGGTATAAGCAGAATAATTGACTCCGGCCCGTTGAATTGTTGAAAAATAACGCTCACCTCGGGCGTGCATTATTTTTCAACAATTCAACAGTCGTCGTCAATTATTCCTTACTTATTAACTATAATTAGTAATTAACTAATTGATTCACCCAATTACATGGCAGCAGACCAGTTAAGCTTCTTTTTATTGTTGCTTGCTAAGGCAAGCATCACTATTGCTATTGCTTCAGCCTGATCTCATGAAAATTACCTAAGGCAACATTTTTCTAAATAACATCATGTGGGTCATTACATATATTGTGCCAGTTTCAAGGTGAAATGTCCACTGTGTGGTGCTAAAAGTGAGTAAACAGATTGGTCTTTTAAGGTTAATACCCTATTGAGTTTTAACCTCCTGAGACAAGAGCGTGACTGCTGTGTGCATTTTAAATTTCCCTTTTTGATTTGTAACCAGTAGCCCCTAATAATCATGCAAAATACAAAAATGTAAATTCTAGAGGAAATAGTTTACCTAAACATTGATGTCCACATACACTATATTGCCAAAAGTATTCGCTCATCTGCCTTTAGACGCATATGAACTTAAGTGACATCCCATTCTTAATCCATAGGGTTTAATATGACGTCGGCCCACCCTTTGCAGCTATAACAGCTTCAACTCTTCTGGGAAGGCTTTCCACAAGGTTTAGGAGTGTGTTTATGGGAATTTTTGACCATTCTTCCAGAAGCGCATTTGTGAGGTCAGACACTGATGTTGGACGAGAAGGCCTGGCTCGCAGTCTTCGCTCTAATTCATCCCAAAGGTGCTCTATCGGGTTGAGGTCAGGACTCTGTGCAGGCCAGTCAAGTTCTTCCACACCAAACTCGCTCATCCATGTCTCTATGGACCTTGCTTTGTGCACTGGTGCGCAGTCATGTTGGAACAGGAAGGGGCCATCCCCAAACTGTTCCCACAAAGTTGGGAGCATGGAATTGTCCAAAATCTCTTGGTATGCTGAAGCATTCAGAGTTCCTTTCACTGGAACTAAGGGGCCAAGCCCAGCTCCTGAAAAACAACCCCACACCATAATCCCCCCTCCACCAAACTTCACAGTTGGCACAATGCAGTCAGACAAGTACCGTTCTCCTGGCAACCACCAAACCCAGACTCGTCCATCAGATTGTCAGATGGAGAAGCGTGATTCGTCACTCCAGAGAACGCGTCTCCACTGCTCTAGAGTCCAGTGGCGGCGTGCTTTACACCACTGCATCTGACGCTTTGCATTGCACTTGGTGATGTATGGCTTGGATGCAGCTGCTCGGCCATGGAAACCCATTCCATGAAGCTCTCTACGCACTGTTCTTGAGCTAATCTGAAGGCCACATGAACTTTGGAGGTCTGTAGCGATTGACTCTGCAGAAAGTTGGCGACCTCTGCGCACTATGCACCTCAGCATCCGCTGACCCCGCTCTGTCATATTACGTGGCCTACCACTTCGTGGCTGAGTTGCTGTCATTCCCAATCGCTTCCACTTTGTTATAATACCACTGACAGTTGACTGTGGAATATTTAGTAGCGAGGAAATTTCACGACTGGACTTGTTGCACAGGTGGCATCCTATCACAGTACCACGCTGGAATTCACTGAGCTCCTGAGAGCGGCCCATTCTTTCACAAATGTTTGTAGAAGCAGTCTGCATGCCTAGGTGCTTCATTTTATACACCTGTGGCCATGGAAGTGATTGGAACACTTGAATTCAATTATTTGGATGGGTGAGCGAATACTTTTGGCAATATAGTGTATGTGGACTGCGAGACTACGTTGTAAAATTTTAAATAACGATAAGCTATAGAAAGAGATATTACAGCTGATTTTCTGTAAAGCTGCTTTTCAACAATGTGTATTGGGGAAAGCACAAATAAAAAACTATACAAATACAATTATTTGACTTTGTTACAATATATTTTTCTACTTTGGCAACAAAATCTCAGTGTCCTCTCTTTGCACTGTCAAACAAACCAGTAATAGCCGGTGCTGAAGCATTTTACCAATCAGCAATTAGCATAATTAATTATGATAAAAGTAATAGCCAGCATCTTCTATAGCATTGCCAACAATGTTAAAATTTATACATTATAAATTCTGAATCTCTGTACTGATTACCATTGTCCCATGTCTGCCAACCATCCAAACATCATCTGCAGCCTGAAACTGAACTTTTTGATCAGATTTTAGGAGTGAATGCACTTAGCTGTATAGAGAGCTATAGGATGCTCCCTTGCTCCCTATTTAGAGATAGCATTGTGTGAGGAGCAGGGTAAAAAGAAAGAATTTATTAAGTGATTATCTGCCGTTTTACTCGTGATTTGTGTGAAAGTGATTAAAAGTCGTTATTTTAGCGCTAGCTAAGCTCTTGTGTTTATTTCACCAGGAAACTGCCATGATGCATCAAACCACATAAAAATAATTTATCAAAAATGTAGGTATAATAACGTGATTCTGTGAGACCAGGTTGCATTGCTTATATTTAAGGTTAGGGATTTAAATAAACCCTTAAACCTAAGTAGTAAATTCAAGCATATAACTAGTCCTGCACCTTTTGTGCATTGGACACGACTGATACATCAAATCGTGTGCCTTGTTGAGGAGAGGTGTGCTATTACTTTAATGAGTGATTAGATTCATGAATTTCATCTGCATGGCGAATGATATAAAACAGTGAAAAATATCCCATAGACTTGCATTGAAGGACGGACGGGTTTTGAATCAATCAAATAATCAGCCAAGAAAGATATTGCGGCTGACATTACTTCCAGTTCTTCAGTCGCACTGGAAATTGAAGTTCAAGTTGAGCAGATTGCTTTGTGGGACACAGTATTCTACACTGTACACTCTGTTGTATACTGCACATTTTAGCAAATGTAGTAGGTCATTAGGGTATTCAGTGCATATAGAAAATGTGCATACTGTGCACAGTATACATACTGTATATTGCAATAATACTAAGAGTAGTATGTCAGTATGCTATTCCGAACATAGCTTATAAAAAAGGTTGTTTGTAAGTCAATCCGCTACTGGGTTTTTTTAATTTGTATTATTATTATTATTATTATTACTGTATGTGTTATAATTACAACAACAGATGAAAATGAAAGAAGACAACAGCTGTGGTATCGAGGAAGGCAATGGTTTATTGGCGTTGCAGTTTTTACCTTTTTTAGGTTACAGAACTGTCTTTAGAACATTTACAGTACACTTCTGTCTGAAATATACACTGCCATTTGAAAGATGACAATTTGGTCAGAATCATCAGCACCTCATTAAACATTTATGAGGTGATTGGAGACCATACGAGAAATCAAATTCAGCCTCAGTGTGCAAGCTGGTACAATGTAGTATGACTGCAGTAAATGTATATTGATATTAAAGCACTTTTATTATATGATATTGTTTTATTTTATGTTTAATTAGTCTGAAACTGAAAAGAACTGGTAACACCTTCAGAGACATGAACATACAGCTTGCTGAAAATGGTAACAGTATCCAAAACACACCTCATCTGATTGGATAGTTGAAAATATCGCTTAGTTCTAGTTTTACCTTCTAGTATAAGAGTGACAAAGGGAAGCTAACTAGAGTAATAAACAGCAATGAATCATGTGCTGTTAATGTTGAGAAAATTTGACTGAAGTCCTACCCTTTGCATATACAGTAGTGTATGTGCTGAAAGACCTCATGTAAAATAAAATTGTAAGTCCTTATAAGAGTTTTCATATCTTAAAGGAGTATTCCTTTAAGATATCAATCTGCATTTATGACTTTTTCTATGAAGGTAAATATACATAAATAGACAATGTGCGGCCCTCTCATAATTGTCTTTGCAATAGAGTGCAACAGTAACCACCCACTTTTTCAGTGGCCTTGGTTCCGGAAGTAATTTTCCCATTCATTTTCTCTATGGGGATTTTAAAATAATCTTCAGTACAGAGTTGCAAGTTATGAGCCAAATAAACCAGCTTCAAAAAACAAAAAGTATTGAAAAATCTGGATAAAAGACAAAAGTACAAGACTGTATTTGGTTTATACATTATCACTAAAAATCTATTTATGGAGAAAATGAGTGGGATTTTCTGGAACACTGCTGTTGTGCTGTTTAATTTGGAAATCATTAATGGGAATCTGGCTAACTGACAGCATGACACAAGACCCACAAGTGCTTGTTTAACATACTACCAAAATAGTAATTGTGCTTGTATTACCAATCATTAAGGACGTTGGCATGTTTGGTCCCCTGTCTAAACTTTGCCTGTCTCCTAGTGGGGGTTCGGCTGTCTTTGTAGCATTATGTTCTCAGTTTTCTGAAATACTACTTCAAAACATCTTGGCCTTAAAAGGGGTCATGACATGTTTATATATATGTGTGTGTGTGTGTGTGTTCCTTAAGATTCACTTATAATATTAGTAAAGTGTTTTGCACAAAAAAACAATCATATATTTGTAAAACAAGATCATTTTCCACCCTCATTCTGACCCTCTGTCAGAAATGCTCTGTTTTGGTGCTGCTTCTACTTTTAAGACTTGACAGTTACACCCACTGTTATGATTGGCTCTCTTTAAGAATTGCATATTTGAGCTGCAATATTCTGTACACAAAGAAAAACATATACCACTTATACTGTAAGTCATATGGCTTAATACACACTAACCAATGTGTGCAGAATTTGGGACATTGTAAGACATCATTTCAATCATTCCCTTTAAATGTATATTCCAATGGCATCGAGAAACACAATATGCAGGAAAGCTTGAGTTCTTTTGTATCTGTAAATCTGAGAATCTATGTCATTGATAAACATGCCTGGTCATAGTGACCACAAGGTCACTGATTTTGTTTCACTAGAGTTAGTCACCACAGCTGTCACATGTCAATAAACGGTTACTGGTGAAGTAATTTACACTTATTGATCCCTGGCAGCCGGCACTGGCCCCTTAAAGAGAAAACATGACCCCTGAGCAGCAACTCTCTATGATGATGGATGGATAGATGGATGGATGGATGGAAAAAATGTAATGGGGTACTGCTGGATGTGCTGAATAACATAAACATAAAATAGTAAAGGTAAAAATGATAGTGCAGACAGTAACACTTTATAATAAGGTTCTATAGCATTAATGTAAATTAAAACTAACTAACAACTTACAATACTTTTACACCATGTATTAACTTGGTTTTTGTTCATTTCTACATACTAATACATTTTAACATTAGTTAATGCATTATGAACTAACATGAACCTGGGTTATTATAGTTTTGAGATTTTAATTTAGTTTTTATTTATATTTTCAATTGGTCATTCCAGTATAGTTTAGATTTTGTTTGTTTGCACTGTTAGTTTTAATTATTTTATTTTTTCAGATTTTTCTAGTTTCATTTTAGTTTAGTTTTAGTATTTTATGGCTACCAAAGCTAAAGTGTTCACTGATATTATTTAAATATGCTTAACGTTGTTACATTTCTCAGGGCAGTCTTGTGTTGCATTTTCTAGTAGCATTTTCATGTCCAGTGAAGGCTCAAATTTTATAAAATACCGTGTATCAAAAACTAAGATTAATTTGAGGTCATTTTTTTTTCTTTTCTTTTAGTTAGTTTTGGAGTTATGGAAAAGTATTTTTGTTTAGTTTAAGTTTTTTTCCAACCCTGTTTTATTATTATTATTATTATTATTTACTTTTTATTGCAGATAACAAAAATGTTTTCATTTAGTTTTGTTAATGAAAAAAAACACTGAACTAACAATAAACAATATGGTATATTTAGAAATTAACATTAACCTGCATTAAAGGAATAGTTTCACCCAAAAATGGAAATTCTCATCATTTACTCACCCTCATGCCATCCCAGATATGTATGACTTTCTTTCTTCTGCTGAAAACAAATGAAGATTTTTATAAGAATACTGCTCTGTAGGTCCATACAATGCAAGTGTATGGTGGCCAGAATTCTGAAGCTCCAAAAAGCATATAATTGCAGCATAAAAGTAATCCATAAGGCTCCAGTGGTTAAATCCATATCTTCAGAAGCGATATAATAGGTGTGGGTGAGAAACAGATCAATATTTAAGTACTTTTTTACTATAAATCTCCACTCTTTTACATTCTGAAAGGGAAAGTGGAGATTTATGGTCAAAAAAGGATTGAAACATTGATCTGTTTCACACCCAAAGCGATTGCATCGCTTTAGAAAACACTGAACCACTGGATTAAACCACTGGAGTCGTATGGATTACTTTTATGCTGCCTTTATGTGATTTTTGGAGTTTCAAAGTTCTGACCACCATTAACTTGCATTGAAAGGACCTACAGAGCTGAGATATTCTTCTAAAAATCTTTGTTTGTGTTCAGCAGAAGACAGAAAGTCATACACATCTGCGATTGCATGAGGGTGAGTAAATGATGAGAGAATTTTCACTTTTGGATGAACTATCCCTTTAATAAATGTTGTATAAATAGGCTAATTGTTCGTTGTAAGTTCATAAAACATGCAATAAGAAAAGTGAATGTATAGAACCTTATTGTAAAGTGTTACCGAGAAGTCTAATAAATGTGCCTGAGATTATTGTGTTTTGGCCTCTGAACATATGCAAAGGTTTTCCGATTAAAGGACTGGGCTTTGAGGGTAAACGAGAGTTCCATTGCCCTCTGATAAATACATTTCCTCCTGAATTTGCTTTGTATGTTGATATGTAATGAGTGAATATTTCAAGTGTATACGTTTTTAGAGAGCTGGTTAAACACTAAATGGCATACTTTTCCGTAATTACATCGTGTCTCAATTTGGCATTCTCCACCGACCTGCATTTGTCCAGCTGAACATCTCTTCTATACATAGAAGAGATTTATGAGTTGAACCAATTCAATCTTTTTCCTCAAGGGATAAACCCTTATGGCACATCACACTCAATGTAAGGGATGTCACTGTACCGGCTGTCCACCTCCACCCATTGTTGTACCGCCCGTGCTACGATTTCCTCCGAGAGTCTTTGGGCATAGTCTAACAGCACCGGATTGACCCGCGGCGGGTCCTCCGTGGAGCCAATCTCTGAGAAAACCAGAACCGCTTTATCTCCTTGCTTTCCTGGCTTGCCATCCACTCTCTCCGTTGAATTGGAGTTTGGAGTGGGGTCGAGGCGCTTGGATTTCATGCATCCCATGATATAAATAATGTAGCATTGGTTTGAAAGCAGTGCGGAGGAAAGAGATGCAAAGATGGCGTGATACAGAGGTTATATTCCTTTGGTTGGCAGATTTTAGGGTTTTGTTCTGCAGGTACGAGGCTAGGATGCAGAAGTTATCCTGTAGCAAGTGTAGTTGAGACACTCCAGATGGTCAGTCATGATGTATAGCTTTCTCATGGCCACCTCACACTCGCCCTGTGAGAAGAGGTTTCAGTGAGTTATTGCAAATCTTTGCCTTGCTAAGTATACATTTTCATGATGACTGCCTGATAGTACACATATGTCACCCAGACGTCTATTTGATGTGTGTGTTTAGGGAGATGTATTTTTTATGTTGTTTGCTCATCATGTCTCGGATGTCAATATGTTAGTTAATTAGATTGTGATGCTTTTCAGATGAATAGATCTAAAACAGGCACCTCAGAGATGTACATGTGCTATTTGGCCTGTGTTTCAAGGTGTCTTGGCAAGCCTCGTCCATGTAATGGCTTCATCTTCACAGTATTGTGTATTTCCTTAAGGAGAAGTAGAAAACATATTTGCATGTGCTTTGATCTATTATAGCAGGCTTGATCAGATTTGTAAATATAAACAGGCTTGTAGTAGACCACAAGTAAGTCGACTTGTTAGTTATCTTCACAGATTTCTCACAGTGACACAAAAATTGGTTAATTCTAGAACTTTTTTTTTTTTTTGGTATTAAATTGCAATATCGACACTAATTTAATAGTGTAAACGGCTTTCGCTAAAAACATTCGAAATACTACCTTTACAATGAACTGTTTAGCTGCGAAAGGCGTCTTTTAAAGGAATATTCCGGGTTTAATACAAGTTAAGCTTAAACAACAGGATTTTTTGGTTGATTACCACAAAAAAATTAAATAATAATAATAATAATTCTTTGACTCGTCCCTCCTTTTTTTTTTTTTTTTTTTTTTAAGCAAAAATCAAAGGTACAGTGAGGCACTTACAATGGAAGTCAATGGGGCCAGTTTTTGGAGGGTTTAAAGGTAGAAATTTGAAGCTTATAACTTTATAAAAGCACTCTCATTCATTCTTCTTTTAAAACTCGTATATTATTCGAGCTGTAAAGTTGCTTAAATCGTCATTTTTACAGTCATGTTAGGGTTTTTGGGTTTGTTACATCGTCATGGCAAGGAAGTTGTAAACTTGGCAATAACGTTACACAGAAGAGGTTAGTTAGCGATTTTATCACACTAGAATCATGTGTACAAGCATACTGTTTACTTCTTGTGGCTATACTTTTGAAACAGTGAGTATTTTAACGTTTACGGATTGGCCACCATTGACTTCCATTGTAAGTGCCTCACTGAAACCCGATTTTTGCTTTTTAAAGAACAGGAGGGACGAGGCGAAATTATTTTTTGTGGTAATCAACATTATGCCACACATGCTGTCGATTGAGCTTAACTTGTATTAAACCCGGAATATTCCTTTAATATTCGATATAAATCAATCTCTTGACCTCAAAAGTCGTTGAATACATCGTATGCACAGCAGCCAAGGACAACCGTCAGTCACTGTCTGGAAATACGAAGTGATCAACAGTTTGAAAGCATAAACATAGGTTAAATACTGGTTGAAATGTTATAGCCAGGGAGACCATGAGTGCAATTTGTCAGTTAAGACGTTTTTTTTTTTGTTTGTTTTTTTTTTTTTTTTTGGTTTCTGGTAAATTGCATGAACACATTTGTGCCAAGAGCCTCAAGGTCAGGACAAAATGTAATTTCTGGTTTAAAAATTGCACAGTGGCCCATTTTTGTAATCTAATATTAAAACACATTCCAGTGATATAATCAGTGAGGTTACATAGGCTACATACCTGCTCAGAATAAGAACGGCAGGCTGCAAGCACCTAAATTATGCATATGAAAATAAAGCGTGCCGTATCGAGGAAATCATTTAATCCAAATCGAAATGCAAAATGCGAGATAAATCCGCACTAATCACATGCAGAAGCTCCCTCTTCTTCTCCACTCTCGGTGACCGCACAGGAGAATGGAAAAGGCATGATGAACCTGCTCTTGTGGGATAAGTCGGGTCAGAATTCAGCATGTGCGTCCGAAGTCCACATACAACATCCTATTTAGTGATGATAACGTTTCGGTTACATTCCTGTGATAGGACTTCGATTGAGCTCTCCAGCGCATTGATCATTCTTGTTTTTAAACATCTCGCTGCTCTTTTGGATATTACCATGCATATAACGGAATTTGCGGATGGGAAATTCTCACTCTTTCTTTTCACGGGCATTCTTTGCATAAACAGTTGTTTGTAAACTGGGTAAAATGGGTTACTGCAGTACACGCAGACACGGGTTGCGCCTCAAGGGTTCTTTTTGAAAACAATGTCGCCACCTAGTGGAATAAGTGTTTTTTTGCTTATTTATCAGAGAGCGGCAGAATTGCAACTTTTTATTATTATTATTATTATTATTAAAACGGTGAACATAAATAAATAAACCTAAGAACAGTTTTGGTGAGGAAAAATTAATATTGAATGTCACAGCTGGCTAAAATCCACCTAAAAACAACATTTGCTTGAAAATCTATATTTTTTATAATCAGGAAGAAAAAAAAAGCATAATTAATGTCAATGGTTTTTGAGTAACAAATTAAGATAATACTTTAATATAAAAAGAGTTAAAGATTTTCTATTAATTTTAATCACATTTGGAATTTCATAACATCTCAAGTATTGTATGAACAAATTAATGTCCATTGTGATTGGATAAGTCAAGTTGAGCCCATATACACATATATACTGTAAATAAATATATACACTCACCGGCCACTTTATTAAGTACACCTGTACACCTACTTATTCATGCAATTATCTAATCAGCCAATCGTGTGGCAGCAGGGTAATGTAGAAAATCGTGCAGATAGGGGTCAGGAGCTTCAGGTAATGTTCACATCAACCATCAGAATGGGGAAAAGATGTGATCTCAGTGATTTCGACCATGGCATGATTGTTGGTGTGGGCTGGTTTGAGTGTTTCTGTAACTGCTGATCTCCTGGGATTCTCACGCGCAACAGTCTCTAGATCGTAAAGAGAATATTGCAAAAAAACATCCAGTGAGTGGCAGTTCTGGGAAGAAAACGGCTTGTTAATGTCAGAGGTCAGAGGAGAATGGCCAGACTGGTCCAAGCTGACAGAAAGGTGACATTAACCCAAATAACCACACGTTATAACATTTCTATGCAGAAAAGCATTTCTGTTCTGAACACACAACACGTCGAACATTGAGGCTGATGGGCTACAGCAGCAGAAGACCCCTCCGGGTACACTACTGTCAGCTTAGAACAGGAAACTGAGGCTGCAGTGGACACAGGCTCACCAAAACTGGACAGTAGACAGTTGGAAAAACATCTCCTGGTCTGACAAATCTGGATTTCTGCTGAGGTACACAAATGGTAAGCCCACTGCAGCCTCAGTTTTCTGTTCTTGACTGACAGAAGTGGAACCCAATGTGGTCTTTTGCTGTTGTAGCCCAGCTGCCTCAAAGTTCGACATGTTGTGCATTCTGAGATGCTATTCTGCTCACTACAATTGTACAGAGTGGTTATCTGAGTTACCGTAGCATTTCTGTCAGCTCGAACCAGTCTGACTATTCTCCGTCGGCCTCTCTCATCAACAAGGCATTTTTGTCCACTGAACTGCCACTCACAGGATGTTTTTTGTTTTTCACACCATTTTCTTTTTACGCTCTAGAGACTGTTGTGCATGAAAATCCCAGGAGATCAGCAGTTACAGAAATACTCAAACCAGCCCGTCTGGCACCAACAAACATGCCACGGTTGAAATCACTGAGATCAAAATTATTTCCCCATTCTGATGGTTGATGTGAACATTAACTGAAGCTCCTGACCCCGATCTGTGTGATTTTATACATTACACTGCTGCCACATGATTGGCTGATTAGATAATTACACGAATAAGTAGATGTACAGGTGTGTACAAAGTGGCCGGTTATAATATATATATATATATATATATATATATACTTTTTTATCTGTAGTGTAGGCTACTATTAATGTTTATTAACGGTTACATTTTAATGAGCGTTTTTTTTTTTTTTTTTTTACTGTCTATATATGTAGGCTATCATTTAACTAATAACACGATAAAAACAACTGTACAAAAATCTGAGCAAAAAGAGGACAGGCGCTTCAAAGGAGCAGACGATCCTCGCCTGGTGTACACATGCTTTCGCCACAAGATGGCGCTGTGTATCTTACCCACGAGTCCCAAAACTACTGAAGACGCAACTGTGCTCTGCCTGAGTGCAGGACAAAAGAGATGAATGTTGATTATTTAGTATCAAATATAAAACATGCTGCTAGAAAAGAACAGTGTCTGTTAGAACATGATGTGCTTTGGCAATGAACTATTATTAAACGTTTATTAGTTATTAATTATAATATATATATATATAACTTATTATAACTATAACTTATTTAGGCCTATATTTCATTTTAATTTGTATATATTTCTATACCTTTAGAATATATATAGAATATATTATATACTTTTTACTCTTTTTATATTTATTTATACTTAATTTGTTGCAACACCCTGTGGAATCAAAAATAATTGTGTTGTACCTATACAATGACAATAAAAAACTTGACTTAATTCTTGATGACTTGATATTGTGCTTATTCTAAATGACTAATGGCATATTTATCTGCAGAGGCACATCAAGATTATGTAGGTTACTGTGTAGCTTTCATGTGCAAAGATGAAGAACCACAACAACAACAACAACAAAGTGTCAGTAATTTCAGATTATAATCAACAGGACAGTTGCAGGTTAGATTGCTATTTTATAGATGTCATTAGTAGCCTGTAAGTTATTGTCCAACTGCTTTTTTGCCATAGACGCAGGCGGTGTGTCAAGTCAAGTCATTTTTATTTGTATAGTTGCTTTTCACAGCACACATCATTTCAAAGCAGCTTTACAGAAAAGCATGCTTGAGCACAAAATGAAACTGTAATATCTATAAAGTCTTAGAGTCATCATTGTGTAGTTTGATTAAATATGATTGTAAATTGTATATAAAAAATAAATAAATAAATAAATAAATATTAACTGTATTTAGAGCCCCATAAATACAATTTATGTATATGCACAAACTAAACTACTGCAATGTGCATAGCCTGTTTTTCATATACATATGCATACTTTATCATTTCAGTTCATTCTACTATGAGTCCTCTTGGATATGCAATACCTCTTTAAGAACAGCGAAAGAAGTTCAGCTCTGTCCGTTAGTTTTATTGTTGCCGGCTCAGCCAATCATTGAATTCGACGACACAATAGAGTGGCCAAAGTTGCGGTATAAAAAGCCTTGCCGAATTTTAAGCATGACATCTCCTTGAGTAGTTCGTGGTTAGGTTCATTTCCATAGCAAAATCATATCAAATCAAACAACGCAAACATCCACCGTCTTATACCACGTTTTGGAACATGCATTTTACGCAGGTTTTAATTTCTCTAAGTGTTTTAATTGCATGTGGTCCAGTGGGTCAAGGAGATATAACGGCGGCGCACCAGCAGCCTTCCACAACCACGGAGGAAAGCGAGCAGTGTTCCACATGTGAGTTCAGACAACACAGCAAGCTGATGAGACTGCATGCCATCAAGTCCCAAATTCTTTACAAACTGCGACTCAAACAGGCTCCGAACATCAGCCGAGACGTGGTCAAGCAGCTGTTACCCAAAGCGCCGCCTTTGCAACAACTTCTGGATCAGTACGATGTGCTTAGGGATGATAGCCAGGATGGGACTATGGAAGAGGATGATGAACATGCCACCACAGAGACCATCATGACCATGGCCACAGAGCGTAAGAATAACCCATTTCAAACATTCATTAATGTAATTGTTTCCCGTTAAGAATGGAGAACCTAAATGGAGAGCCCTATTACGCAGTCTTTACGCCCAGGCCAAGCGCACCTAGAAGACAGCAGTACAGTATAAAATGCTCAATTTAAACGTATTCCTCTCGTTTCTCCCTCTCTTTTTTATTATTATTAATGGTTTGTGTAGCTCCTTTATCTGCCTGACTTTTTACGCTGCGTTTTTACGCACGTTAAACATAGAAGCGCAGCAAAGGCGCCCGAGGGTCGGTCACAAGAAAATGTTTTCCCCAATTAAAATTGTTTACATATATGCATTTGATTATAAATAACTATATTTAATTTCAAACCAACAAACTGTAGTTGAAATTGGGGACAAGTGTATCAATCCATTTTTATCCAATCAACTTTTTACAAATAAATGTTTATTTAGCTATTAAGTGTCCTAAATATCTTTTCCTGTTTTTTGGGGGCTTCGTAAACACGGATTTTCCAACCGTTATTTCTTTAAAACTTGAAACTGACAATGTATCTGAATTAATTATCAATGCGTCACTTCACGGAATATTTTAAGAACCGACTAATAAAATCTGCAGATCACGTATCGTTTTCTTTCACTCTCATTTACTTTCTCTTCTCTTTCAGCTGACCCCATCGTTCAAGTAGATCGGAAACCGAAGTGTTGTTTTTTCTCCTTCAGTCCGAAGATCCAGGCGAACCGGATCGTGAGGGCGCAGCTCTGGGTTCATCTGAGACCGGCGGAGGAGGCGACCACCGTGTTTTTACAGATATCGCGGCTCATGCCCGTAACGGACGGAGGCAGACACATACGAATACGATCCCTGAAGATCGATGTGAAGTCAGGAGTCACGTCTTGGCAGAGTATAGATGTCAAGCAGGTGCTTACGGTGTGGTTAAGACAACCGGAGACAAACTGGGGCATAGAGATAAACGCGTACGACGCGAAGGGAAACGACTTGGCCGTCACCTCAGCGGAGACTGGAGAGGATGGACTGGTAAGTACAATATCCGCTAATATATATATCAAATAAAAGTATAAATGAATACATAAATTATATGCTAAATATATATATATATATATATATATATATATATATATATATATATATATATATATATATATATATATATATTTCATACTGATAAAACGTTTCATAATAGTTTCATAATGTATATATATTAACATATTACATATATATATATATATATATATATATATATATATATATATATATATATATATATATATATATATTGATTAATTATTAATAGTTATATTTATTACTATTAAGTAATTTGATTATTATTATTACTTATTATTTTTAAACACACACACATTTACAAATATGTATACCACAAAAATGTGAACAAATTTCTATGAAAGTATACATATGTAAAAATGTTTACAAATGCACTTTGTACAAGATTTTATTTTGAGCATCCATGTATTAGATCAAAGGGCCTAAGAAATGTTTGAAAAGTGTGTGAGGAGAAAAACTGGGTCTTTAAAAATTATTAAAATTAACAGGTGAAGTGGTGTGGCATGAATAAAGATTCTTCTAAGTGCAGTCCTCTGGTCCTGTAATATCTGTATTGGTCAGCTTTAGCATTTGTTAATGGTTGGACAAAAATATGTCAAGGTTAGCATGACTATAAAATATGAACAGTAAGTTAAGAAACGCTATCACTTTGGGGGTTTTTTTCTCTTACAGCTCCCCTTTATGGAGGTCAAAATCTCTGAGGGTCCAAAGCGAATCCGAAGGGACTCTGGACTAGACTGCGATGAGAATTCGTCAGAGTCTCGATGCTGCCGGTATCCTCTCACTGTGGACTTCGAGGACTTTGGCTGGGACTGGATTATTGCTCCGAAACGTTACAAGGCAAATTACTGTTCGGGAGAATGCGACTACATGCACCTGCAGAAGTATCCCCACACCCATCTGGTGAACAAGGCCAACCCGCGAGGCACCGCCGGACCCTGCTGCACCCCCACCAAGATGTCTCCAATCAACATGCTTTACTTCAACGGCAAGGAGCAGATCATCTACGGCAAGATCCCCTCAATGGTAGTAGACCGTTGTGGCTGCTCGTGAACAAGTGCCCACACAGGACAGGACTCAAACCGTTTAAAAGACCCGGACATCTGATCACACAACCCACAATCCATTAGCAGTGCTTACCGCAAGACACTGTGCAATAGAAGGACGCTAACTCACTCTCTGGGCACTGCTTCATTTGACTATGTTTTTTTTTTTTTTGTCTTCCTCTAAATCAGTATCTCTGCCACAGGAGTCAAATGTCACATGGATGTACTGGAATGTCATACTGGTTGGACTTGGGAATGGACACTATTGAAATCTATGACATTACCATTACAGTTTTCACCTTTTAAAAATACTCTCATTAGTGCATAAAGGATGACAACGTACAAAAATCGTATTACATGAACACTCTCCAAAATCACACAATCATTTAGATCTTTGCTGTAAAAGCTGTGTTAAACTACCGGTGAGCTTGTTTAAGAAGAGTATCCAAGAGAAACAGAGAGACTCAAGGACTTTGAACAGAGCTTGAAAAACATGCCTGAAAAGTTTTGGTAAGCTGAAGCAAACTTCCATGTACGTTGCAATAAACACAAGATGCGCAATCCAATTTAATCTTTAATTGTAGCTTTTGTCCATTATTCATCTGTTGAACAGCCCTACACACTTGAAGTATTGTTGAAAAATCGGCATTAGTGGACAGAAGGACTTGAAGCAGAGGCACTTTGAATGAAGTCTACACATTGAAATGTGTTAAAAGACAGAGAAATCTGAACTATAAGAATGAATGTTAATATCACGCTAACACTTTGTCTTCAAACCACACAGTTTGCACTATGGCAGACCAATAGAAAGAATTGGTTGCTAAAAATGTTTTAAAAAACTGATTTTGATATGTTTGCTAATTGTATTGTATACTTGCCATTGTTTCCATTAACAGTTGCCTTTTTTAACCACTGTTAGTAAATGTATAAGAACACAAATTAGCAAAAAAAAAAAAAAAGTCTACAATATAAATCTATGTATCTGTTCATCAAATAAAGGTGCTTGCTTTATATGTTTAACTCTGTTATTTCAAAAAGGTTTTGGATATAATATCTAGAATAACTAGAATCGTGTGATTCTTTACCCAAATTATATCGCAAATTGAAATAAGAGAAAATAAGAAACAAAATGTTCAAACTAAATTTGATAAGATCTGTTGTTGGAGGAAATATGTTCTTCTCTAAACCGAGTAAGGGGGCAATAGTTTGCAACTAGCAATGTTTATTAGTATTAGTACTGTGTAAAGGTGTACGAAGGTTGTTAAAGACGTTCCTTTTCTGATGCTAATGAGTACATTTATCATTTGACCTTTTCATTTGTTTTTGCCATATTGGCAGAGCTGTGGTGTAACTTAAACCCAAAAGAACAATTCCGCAGCCTTTACTTCTCTGCTCATTTCCCCTTCACACCAGTTCAACATGATCATACAGCAGAGTTTTATAAAAGGGCTTGTGCAGAAATGTTTTGACAGCATGGCTAATTAGACCAAGGCTTATTTGAGCCCTCACTTCCGTCCAGAAGAGGGCGAGCTGAACACTGCCGTGATCTGCTTCCTTGCATGCTGTGAGTTGGGCAGATGCCATGGAAACCAGGTGGGAACTGCACTGAAATGAACAGAGGGTTATGGGAGATTAAAAGTCCCTGAGCAATAACATTGCTTTCCACATTTCGGCTGAGATAATGCACTGTGCAATCAGGATCATGTGCCATATACAATTAAAGTTCAACTCTGGTAATAAAAACTTTAATTGTATGGAAAAAAGGTGCTAACATACTGCCTAACATGGAGACTAACATTCTGCGTAACATCTCCTTTTGTGTTTAACAGAAGATAGAAAGTCATTTGGGTTTGGAATGACATGAGGGTGAGTAAATTATGACAGAACTTGAATGTTTGGGTGGACTACACCTTTAACCCAGGGTCTTACTTAAAGGGATAGTTCACCCAAAAATGAAAATTCTTTCATTATTTACTTATCTCATCCAATACTTCAGAAGCAATATGATAAGTGTGGGTGAGAAACAGATCAATATTTAAGTCCTTTTTTACTATAAATCTCCACTTTCACTTTCTTCTTCTTTGGTTTTTGGCAGTTCACATTCTTTGTGCATATAGCCACCTACTGGGCAGAGAGGAGAATTTATAGTAAAAAAGGACTTAAATATTGATCTATTTCTCACCCACACCTATCATGTCGCATCTGAAAACATGGATTTAACCACTGGAGTCTTATGGATTACTTTTGTGCTGCTTTTATGTGCTTTTTGGAGCTTCAAAATTTTAGGACCCATAAACTTGCATTGTATGGACCTACAGTGCTGAGATATTCTTCTAAAAATCTTAATTTGTGTTTGCAGAAGAAAGAAAGTCATACACATCTTGGATGGCATGAGGGTGAGTAAATGATGAAAGAATTGCCATTTTTGGGTGAACTATTCCTTAAACCCTGCATATGTAATCCTGGTTTTTGGTAGAGATAAAAATGCTTTTTCAGTGTTGATAAGAGGTGTACATTTTGCTGCATTAATGCGTTTTCAAAGGAAATCGTATTAGTGTGGACATGGCGTTAAAAGTTGAACAAAAATCTTTGGTTAGGTTTCGAGATTTCATGCTGTACATTTGTGAACCATACTGCTCTGCAAAGGCAAAACCCAGTAACTACACATTTTGTCAATACTGAGTTACTGTTTAACTGTTATTGGGTCTCTTAGGCCACATCCACACTAATATGTTTTAACTTAAACATGCATTGATTTTACTTTGTTTACTGATTATTCACACTGGAACGGCGGTTTCCTCCATCGAAAATGGAGACATTATAAAATGCTCTCCATAACTGCATACATTGGAAATTATTGGAAATGAGCTCACATGTGCCCTTACGTTCAAAAACACTTCCCACTTCGGCCACAGTGCGCTTCGAATTTCGGTAAGAATAGACAGAATTGAGCTCAAGAATAGTCAGCCTACTGTTTCTGAATTCACTTTGGATCAGTCTGTTTCCTTAGTTTCAGTGATGGCTTTTGGTTAATGTACTTTTTTGCATATTAACAAGGTTAATAACGTTGACATAAATCGGCTCTGGTTGTTTTAAAGGGATAGTTCACCCAAAAATGAAACCCAAACGTTGAACACAAAAGGAGATGTAAAGCATAATGACAGCCTTAGTTACCATTCACTTTCATTGCATCTTTTTTCCTTGCAAGGAAAGTAAATGGTGACTGAGGCTGTCTAACATCTCTAATTGTCTTTTCAAACCTGTATAACTTTCTTTCTTCCATGGAACACAAAGGGAGGTGTTAGGCACAATGTTAGGGACTGACAGCCTCAGTCACCATTCACTTCCATTGAATCTTTTTTCCATACAATTGCAGTGAATGGTGACTGGCTGTCAGTCCCTAAAATTCCCTTTTTTGTTCTTTGGAAAAAAGAAAGTCATACAGGTTTAGAACAACACGCGGGTGAGTAAATGATTATATAAATTTCATTTTTTGTGTCATCTGTCCCTTCAACTATAGTGTGAAAAGCCCTAGTACGTGTTTTAACATCTGAATGTTATTGTGTATACTGATAATCAGGTGCGTTCCTCAATAATTCATCCTTTCCATGTGCTATATGCAGAAGTTGCTCGTGCCATGAATCACAATTGGCAGAAAAATGATTTATTTGTTTTCTTGTAACTTTCAGCACAGTCCTTAGAGCCAGGTAAAGGCAAGTGTATGATAAACAGGAATGGTAATGGCTTCTCTGACTTGTTATATCTGTCACTCGGGAAAAGTTTAGTTTGTCTCTGTGGTGTGACAGTTGCCAGCACATTCCCAGGTTGACAGGAGAGGAAGTGACTGCGAGAAAATGGGAAGGCAGCGTGCCTCCTCAGTGGACTGGATACTCCGGAGGAAAACACATAGCTCATCTCAGCAACCAGGATTCCCCATATCCGCACAAGCTACAGGGGTGCTGGGTAGAGCTGCGCTCGGACAGGAGGGAAGCACCATGTACAAGGGGGAAGAGGGACAGCTGCCAGGTGTGGTTAAACATCTGCATCTTCACACTAATGTGCATAGACTCTAGAACAGCAAACAGCTGGGGAAACGCTTAGTTTGAGTAATGAGTTAAAGGTACAGCCTTGCCATTATGCATCAGGTTGAATATTGATGGTGAGGTTTAAGACCACATGATTTATTGTATGCTATTGACATCTCACCTGGTCTGTTGTTACTGGTAAACCGTCACAGTGCAGGTTCAGAGTTTAAAAGTTGAAGTGCGTAATTTTTAAATGTTAAAAATACTTTCTCCTATCACAGCTTAATATATAGAGACAACTATGTTTAAGCCATTCTGTAGGTTGATTTCCCTGAAAAGTGGAAAAAACTGTGGCTCTATCAAAACATTGCTCTGTTGTTTGAGCATCCTGACCAGCCCAACATAGCAACATGGGCTCAACCAGTATTGGTGCAAGCTATATCAATTTGGCACCAAAAAGAATTGCAAAAATTAATGACAGTTTTAAAAAGTTTTCCTTAACAATTCGTGCATCTGTAATTGGTCTAGGGATGGGAATTGTAAGGAACTGAACAACTCCAGTTCCGAATCCTTTGAGCAATTCCAGTTCTTTGAAGGTTGCATTAAGGATTATTTTAGTACTTTTGAGGAGGAAATCTTTGTAAAGAAGAAATGCAATTATTATTGCATTTACTTTCCTTAGCAGTCTGTTACCAAATAATGAGATATTTTCAGGTTTTAATAGAACAGATTCTTGCAAAATGTTATTTACACAGATTTTTTTAATTAATGGAATATTCTGGGTTCAATACAAGTTAAGCTCACTCTATTTGTGGCATAATATTGATTACCACAAAAAATTATATTTTGACTTGCCCTTACTTTTCTTTAAAAAATAAAAAAAAGCAAAAATCTGGGTTCAAGTGAGGCACTTACAATGGAAGTGAATGGGGCCAATCCATAAACGTTAAAATACTCACTGTTTACAAAAGTATAGTCACAAGACATAAAGGATATGCGTTTTAACATGATTTTAGTGTGATAAAATCAATTATTAACCTTTTCGCTGTAGAGATAAAGCCAGTTTTACCACTTCTTTGCCATGACGATGTAATGTCAACAAAACCTAAAACCCTAACATGACTGTAAAAATGACCATTTAAATAACATTGCAGCTCAAATAGTACATGAGCTTTAACAGAAGAATTAATGTAAGTGCATTTATAAAATGATAAGCTTCACATTTCTGCCTTTAAGCTCTCCAAAACTTGGCCCTGTTCCCGTTACTTTTTTTTTTAAAGCTGAAGAATGTATTTTCTGTGACACTAGTGCCACTGAATGGAATTGAAAAAATAAACGATGCTTTCAAAACACCTCTCTGAATGCCCCTCGTCTGCTGTTGTTCAAAGAGGTTGAGTAACGTTGCTGGGGTGTGTCTAAGCAGGTTGCTCAAAACAAACAGGAATTTTTATAGTGCCACAAAGACACAGTGCTAACAGTTACTTACTAAAGCCCTGGGTAGACTTCCAATTTGACGCAAAGCACAGCGTCTGCGTACAGTCGAACGCGAGCCTGTCAAAGTATACTCCATATAACTGTGAGCGCATACACAGGCAGTTGGCGCTACGACTGCTATGAGACACCAGACTTTCTCTTCAGGAGTTTAGACCTATAAAGATGTCTTTATATTCCTTCAGACTCGAGTTATACAAATACAGTTACCTCCTCATACACGCTCTCTTGACCTGCACATCCATTGTTGTTGTTTTTACCTTCATCTCCTGGGTTGCACCAGCTGTGCGCAAGGTCTCACGTAAGTTGGGATGTAAAGTTCAACCTAAGGGCTTAGTAACTACTAGTTAGTTTGTAACTAAGTCAGTGCTTAATTTGGATGCACCACCTGTTCTTAAGGCAAGACTTAACTAGTAAGTCGTAAGCTCTCCGTAAAGTGATGCGTAGTCGCATATTATGACGTTTACCTGTATTAATCCAATAAGCAGCCTTCAAATTTGTACACAGAAGTGTTAAAAAGCTGTGAACTTCAGTTTGATCTTGTTACGGTTGATGTTAAAACCTTGTTTGCTCATGTAACTGTCAACTGTAATAAATTATATCCCCATTAAAATATGATACGTAATAAAAGTAGATTTGATAAATAGTATATTTGCCCTGTGTAAATTACAATATATAGGAACTGTATCTAAAATAAATAGAGGTGATAAATAAATACTAATACAACAGGCTGGAAAAATAGACATTTATTCATTTTAATATCCTATATATATTTTGAATGTGTTGAAACTTGACACCGGGCGACGCATCCTGAAAACTACACCGTTAGATCGGTTTCACAATGAAGAGCCGCTTAAAAGTACGTTTTTTTTCTCTCTCTCTCGTAAATGTAAACGAAAGGATTGATGTCTGTCACGCACAGCATGAGCTCACTGATGTCATTAAATGAGTCTGCTTTTTTATTCCATCAATTACTCCTGGTCGGAGGCTTCCATAAATATTTAGTTCATACATAGGGTTACGTTCTACCTAAGTTTAATGGTGCAATGCTCAAATATTTAGTAGTGCATAAATTGTGACTTAGAGCCCATTTACGCTACAACTAGGCTAAATTGTAACTTACCTATAGCTGGTGCAAACGGCCCCTGATGCTTAGCTGCAATTACACCTTCTTCTAGTGCTTTTTCATGATAGCAACGGCTCAATATGAAAGTGTAGCCACCTTGTGGACCCACTAATTAGTGCAAATAACTCCAGGCGCATGCGCATTCTAAGCGCTCAAAGGTGCGCGGTTAGAAATATCAGGCTGCGTGCGTTCAGTGCTCGCGCACTCTGCTGGTGACAAGATTTGCGTCGTGTCCTGTGAGCATTGGCATTTGAGTGAAGCATACTTTGGGCTTTATAGTTGTCTCTGCATATTAAAGTTGAAGTATGTCATTTCTGCAGCACTAGCACCACCAAACAGAATTGCAAAAATAAACTTTGTTTTCAAAACAGCTTTCTAAATACACCCCCGTCTGCCGTTGGTCAAACAAAGACAGAGCAATTTTCATAGCGCAAGAGAAACACAGTGTTTACAGTTTTCGAGAAAATGTATCTATGAATGGCTTGCTTATAGCTGTCTCTGCATATTAAGCTGGGATAGAAGGAAGTATTTTAACACCAAAAAAGTTACATACTTCACCTTTATCCCTTAAACAGGTTGAAGTTGAGTGGGAAATGATTAGCAACAAATAATTTCATATCACTTTTTATATCATTTGGACTTAAGTAAAACATATCCAGTTTTTGATATATTTGGGATTTTATCTCCCAGGATCCATTGCCCTATTAAGGTACAAAAAGTCAAAGTCATCAACATTTCTGTTTTATTTTATGCACAAAAAAAAAAAAAAAAAAAAAATAATGATGAGTTTCTGACTTCCCCTCTTATTTTAAAACATATCATATGTGTGTGTGTGTGTGTGTGTGTGGTGGGGGTAATTCAAATTGCTTAAAAAAACATACTAAATTATGTTTTATTGAAAATTTAAAAATGCAGAAAGTTTTTTGTGAGGGTTAGGTTTAGGGTTAGGGTTAGGGGATAGAATCTATGGTTCGTACAGTATAAAAATCATTATGTCTATGGAGAGTCCTCATAATGATAGCTGCACCAACATGTGTATTTGTGTGTATGTGTGTGTTTAACAAAACTGAGAAAAGTTTAGCTTTAAGGTTGCATGTATGAGATGTGTAAGCGTAATAAATGTGTATGTGTAATATTGTGAACTAACCCTTTTTCTTCCCTCAATCTCAGGGGATACGCACACTTCAAAATGTGCTAAATAACAGCATGAACAACATATGACTTAATTTTCTTCTTCCGCATCTTAAGACAATGTTCACAATTAATATTAGAAGATTTATTGTTTTTTTACTGAAGAAAAGTAAGATTAACATATAATTAATTATCACAAAGTCAGCATGTCCTGCACCATGGTCATGTTGGTTTTAGGTCAGGCTGACTTAAGGATCACAGAACATTCATGTCATGTGACCCACATACTCAAACAGACCCAACTATGAAAAATTATAACAAGATTGGATGAGAAACTCTTTCTCATACCCCATATAAGAAATTAAATAGTATGTATCTTGTGGTGCATGCTGCCTGTTTTAGGATTTCATTGAAATGACAAAAAAGGGGAAAAAAAGGCAAAAAATGGTTCTCGATTCAAAGCCTTGCATTGGTCACAAAAAACTCATGCCTTTGCTTGACCAAATGTTGCAGTATTTGTCAGGTCAGAATTCTCAAATAAACAGAGAAATGTTTAGATACAGCAGAACCACAGTGTTTAGACTTTTCGGGAAAATCAACCAACAGAAAAGTTTACTCATATTTGTTTCTACATATTAAGTTGAGATAAGAGAAAGTTGGGGTAGATCTAAAGTGTGATGCCATGTATAAATTAAAGTTCGAGATCAAGTATATTGGTCACCCATTTCTTGTCATTAAGCAACAATCTGGTGCTCTCTACATTCACAGGCTAAAGTGCCCTTATTGTACTGATTAATCTTACACTTTGCTATGTAATAATCACCTCAGTTTCCAAGGGAGATGATATTTAGTCACAGAGTAAACTTCTGTAGTAGTTACTTACTCTCATCCGAAGAAAGCAATGAAAAGCAATAAAAGCCATCGGCCTCAAGCAGATGGTGCATATGTGCAGCCACTGACGGCTGGCTGTCAGCGCTCCTGATGGATTTATCAAGTGCATCCACACTGGGTCCTGCCTTCAACACCACTTGTTTTTTCACTTAGCTAAGAAATCGACATCCGTCTCTCTCGAAACTCTATTGACCCTTGTGGAATCAACATTTGATTAATAACATCGTAAAGCTTCCGGACGTCGAGGACGGGAATGTGTCCTGTTTTAGCAATGTGTAACTCAAGATCGCATTTGGGCTGGAATGAGTCATTCAGCAAGTTTTTGTCCATAAGTCTAAGTTCATTTACAAGGCACCCTAATGACCGAAGTGGAAAAGGTCTGTGGCAGTAAACCATATGCCCCCAGGAGGCCAATGACTGACAGTGATGGAGGATAGATGCTTCTCCGAGGAGACTGCGAGATGTCTGGATCATTTGGAAAAATGGAAACGTGTCCCCTCCTGTGTCATCACAACGCCTGTCAGACAGCTGGATATGCAGAAATGTGAGGTGTCTTGTCATATGGAAAAGCACTTTTACATTGTTTTGCAATCGAGGCAATAATCTTTGTATCAAAAATGATTTCGCCTAGTTAAACACTGGAATTTTACAAATTATATAAGAACTACAAGCACATTTTTAATCATTTTCTTTGGAACTGTTGGTCATTAAAATAGTGTACATTTAGAACAAAACAATCAAAATCCTTTGGGCCTATTTACACCCAGTCACTTCATGCGGCTTGATCAACCAGTTTGCTTTCTGATCCATCCAGCCAGCCATCTATCTATAATATATATCTGACAATCAAATCTGTTGTCCTGTTTTTTATATCATGTCTGTTGATAGGAGAATTTGAGTTGCTGGTTACTTTCAATTGCCAAATTGCAGTTTAAGGTAAAGCTAAAAGCACAAGTATGAGCATTATGGCATCCAAAAGAAGCATCCATATGGACTGTCAGAATTACTTGGCTAGAAGAACAAAATAGGTCTGATCCACAAACATCCTATGGGTATATATTCAACAAATATAATAGCCTATGTTAATTTCTATACATAAAAACTGTTAATAACACAAACTACATAGAGTTCAGACAGAGAACAAGGAAAGGTAACTCCCATTCCAGGACAGAAATCTAAAGCTTATAAAGTCTCGAAGACAAGATGGAAACCACAGTCGGTCATTATACAGTGGATGCTGCCGAGTACCACAAGCCTCTCGCAGAGAGAATAAAGGTAGACAATATGCAATCCGCCAATGTAAGGCAGCAGCTGTTAATAATGCACATTTAAAAGAGTGCTTCACCCTCTGAGGTCACTGTTAAAGATTAACTGACATATTTAAACACACTTAGTACCAATACAAATATGGTAAAAATGGTCATTATAACTCCATATAGAACTAAATGAAGCTCTTTTATGAAATTTCCCAAATGAATATTGACTCAGATAGGGGTGGGGTCGAAACATCCATTATCTGAGTATTGTATTTATTGTAGCTCTTGCAGGGCCTTATGAGAAAATCATTGAAAACTATAAATTTAATCAAAAACTGAATTTCAGACCTACATTTTGAGTCAGAAGTTTGGACACACCTACTGATCTAACTGTAAATTTGGCTATAGTTGTTATAGCCAGTTGAATGTTTTGCAGTAAATGATGTAATACAGTCAGTGTCATGACATAAATAGGACCCAGATGCAGGAGTAAAAATATAACAATGTTTAATGAGTGAAAAGTTCAGGTATGAAAAACTATGAAGTAGCACAAACAACGGAACAGTCCAGAGACGAGGTGGAAGAAGATAAGGATATGGAGGACTCTGACAGCGGCAGCTGCAGCGGGGAGAGAGTAGAGGTAATGTATATTCCAGGGTATGAGATGGTGACGATTGGAGCAGAGAGAAACAGAGGTGAGAAATCCTGGTGAATGGAGCTGATGGCTGAAGCACAAGAGAATGATCTGATACTGAACTCACACAAAAGGGTTTCTTATAAGGGAGAGAGAAGATAGTGTGCAGGTGCCAAGCTAATCAAGCAGCGGCTGGTAATGAGCGTTGATTAACTCCGCACCAGTAACAACATGAGGGAGACACACAGAATCAAACCAGCAGAATGAATCCTCCCATGACAGTACCTCCCCCCTACGCGCGCCTCTCGACGCGCTCAGGATGGGTGACCTGCTGCTGATGGAAGCTGTCAATGAGAGAATGGTCAAGTATGTCCCGGGCCGGGACCCAACTCCTCTCCTCTGGACCGTAACCTTCCCAATCCACCAGGTACTGGAAACCGTGCCCCCTCCGTCTATAATCCAGAATACGCTTGACCGAATAAGCGGGTTCCCCGTCTACGAGGCACGGCGGTGGGGGAACAGGGACAGGCGGATTAATGGGAGAATGAATGACCAGTTTAATGAAAACGTGGAAAGTAGGGTGAATCCTTTTGTACGCTGGGGGTAATTTGAGACGAACTGCTACCGGGCTAATGATTTTGGTAACAGTAAAAGGGCCAATAAATTTGGGAGTGAGTTTATTAGAAACTGAACGCATAGGAATATCCTTAGAAGAAATCCACACTTTTTGACCTACAATGTATACGGGAGTCTTAGACCGGTGGTGATCAGTTTGGGCCTTAGTGCGTCATCCCACCTGGATGAGAGTCTGTCTGGCTCTTATTCAAGTGCGACAACACCTCTGGATGAAAGCATGTGCGAAGGGGACCGCGACTTTGGGTTCCAGTGTTGAAAACAAAGGTGGTTGGTAGCCTAAACTAACCTGAAATGGAGAAAGGCCCGTGGATGATACTGGCAACGAGATGTGTGCGTACTCCACTCATGTGAGCTGCTGGATCCAAGACATAGGGTTGTGAGAGGCCACACACCGTAAAGCTCTCTCTAGATCTTGGTTAGCCTGCTCGGCCTGTCCGTTGCTCTGGGGATGAAAACCAGAAGTAAGATTAACAGTAGCCCTCAGTAGTTTACAAAACTCTTTCCAAAATTTGGAAACAAATTGGGGCCCCCTGTCGGAGACCACATCAGTCGGGAGGCCACGGATTCGAAAGATGTGATCAAAGACAGCAACCACTGTCTCTCAAGCTGAGGGTAATTTGGGTAGAGGGATGAAATGCGCTGCCTTCACGAATCGGTCCACCACGGTCAAGACGACCGTGAACCCCTGTGAGGGGGGAAGGACTGTAACAAAATCAAGGGCTATGTGGGACCAGGGTCTCGAAGGCACCGACAGCGGTTGAAGGAGTCCAGCTGGAGGGGTACAGGAAGACTTGGAAGCAGCATAGACAGAGCAGGAACCAGCAAATAGGTGAACATCATGGGCCATGGATGGCCACCAAAACCTCTGCTTGACTAGAGCCAGGGTATGCCCAACTCCAGAATGGCAGATAGAATGGCCCCAATGGATGACGTCTGTGCTAACTGATTCTGGCACAAACAACGGACTTGGTGGGGTTTTAGACAGGGGCGTTACCCCTTGTGAGGCCGTGCGGACCTTCGACTTGATCTCCCAAGAAACCACCACTACCACCATTTCGGTAGGAACGATGGAATCTGGGGAGGTCGGTCACTCGGAACGATCAAAAATATGAGACAGGGCATCCGGTTGAATGTTCTTAGAACCTGGACGGTATGAGATGTTAAAGTCAAAACAACTGAATAAAAGAGCCCACCGAGCCTGCCTAAAATTCAGACATTTCACAGAACGGATGTATTCAAGGTTTTTATGATCGGTCCAGACGATGAAAGGTACCCCAGACCCCTCTAACCAATGGCGCCATTCGTCCAAGGCTAACTTGATAGCCAGCAGCTCACGGTTGCCAGTATCATAATTATGTTCAGTGGGAGAAAGACGATGGGAGTAAAAGGCGCATGGATGCATTTTGTCATCAGAGTATCTACCTGAATTCACTCCAGTGAATCCCAAAAAATTTACCGATCGGGAGTGGAACTCGCACTTCTCAGCCTTGACATACAGCCCATTCTTTAGCAGCCGTTGGAGCACTCGTCTGACGTGCTGAATATGCTCCTGGAGAGAATGGTCAAAAATAAACTGATCAACCATATCTCTCAGCACATCATTAACGAGAGCCTGGAAGACTGCGGGGGCATCGGCTAGACCAAAAGGCATAACCAAGTATTCAAAATGCCTCCTAGGGGAGTTGAAAGCAGTCTTCCACTCATCACCCTCCCTTATGCGGACCAAATGATAGGTGTTGCAGAGATCCAATTTCGTGAAAAAGTTCCCTGCTCCCTGCAGACCCTCGAACGCCGGAGACATC